>NC_041384.1:233042017-233047341 GCF_002162155.2 Triticum dicoccoides | reverse complement strand
TCCAGTGGCAGCATCGATCGACTTTAGTTAGGAGCAGTAGTGAAGGAATCGCTCGATCGGGTTCATTCAACAGCCATCGATCGATCGCTCGGGTTCAGTAACGCGTAGCCTGCAGTGCAATCGCTCGGGTACAGTTAGAGCCCAACGCCTCGCACCCACGCGCGTGTGTGTATGAGAGAAACGCGCATCGCTCGGCCCCGACCATGCACCTTAACCGGGAACACCCCGATATTTTCCTCATCCTTGCTTCTACCACGGTTTTTTCCGTCATGGACGGCCCAAAGAATGTCATGCATATGCGTCTTCGGCCCGCCCAGGACGAAAAGCCCATTTTCTTTCATGATTTTTTGTCATAGAAGTAGGACCCCACCACATCTATGATGATACCGGGTTTTGTCACAATTATCATCATAGAAGTGTCATAAGTATGACAGAAAAAAATTCGTTCGGCCCAAAATGTCTCGAATGTGTCTTTTTTGTAGTGACCTGAAATTCGGTCGGACAGGAGGCATGACCCTGACCTGAATGATGGAGATAGCCACTCGGTATGCAAATGACGAAGAAGAAGTCCGACTCTGCAGTGGCAAGGGCAAACCAGTCGACCAGGACACTGGAGGAGGTATTTCCAATTGGAAGCAAAAACGCAAAGCAGAACCTGCAGGTCCTGGAGAGGTTGAAGTCGCAACCCAAGGAAAATCTAAAGGAAAACCTAAAGGGCCCTGGACCCCCAAGAAGGTGAAGGATTCAGTAGGGAATGACGTGATGGATTCGCCATGTTACATTCACATCAATAAAGATGATGAGGGTAATCTGATTTATCCCAAACATACCACTCGGCAGTGTCGGGTCCTTATACAGCAGTTCTGAGAAAAACAACCAAGTGAGAAAGAGAAGGAATCTGATAAGGACAAGGACAAAGAAGAGGATGATGAAGGATTTCCCAATGTCAATTGCACTTTGGTGAATTTTTGCTGATGTTGAAAGTAAAAGTCAGCTGAAAGTCATCAACAGAGAAGTAAACATGGTTGCCCCAGCAACACCGAGTATCTGAAATGGTCAAAGACTCCCATCACATTCGACAACTCTGACCCCCTGCCGCACGTAGCCACCCCAGGGAGGCAAGCGTTGGTGGTCGATCCAGTCATTGGCGGCACCCGACTGACTAAAGTCTTGATGGATGGTGGTAGTGGTTTGAACATTTTGTACGCTGAGACCCTCCGAGGGATGGGCATTCCGATGTCCAAACTCTGCAAGAGCAACATGCGGTTCCACGGAGTTATACCTGGAAAGAAAGCCGAGTAACTCGGACAGATCACTCTTGATGTGGTTTTCGGTGATTCAAAGAATTACCATAAGGAAAAGTGGACATTTGAAGTTGTGGATTTTCATAGTACCTATCATGCTATCCTGGGCAGAACTGTGTATGCTCGTTTCATGGCTCGACCATGTTACGTGTACCTCAAACTCAAGATACCTGGCCCGAGGGGCATGATTACAGTCACTGGTAGTCAGCAGCAAGTAGAAGAGTGCTTTCAAAAAGGCTCGAAGATTTTCGATGAATAGATGGCAGCAATAGAAATGGAGGAATACAAGAAGACGACAGTTCTGAGTGATTTGTTGAGAACTAAGAAGCCTACTTCAGAATCTGCATTTAAGTCGTCTGGTGAAACAAAATTAGTTCACATTCACCTGACTGATCCCAATGCTGCTCCGACTCATATCTCGACAACACTCGACAGCAAATAGGAAGAAGCGTTCATCCAGTTCCTCGGTGAGAACTGGGACATCTTCCATGGAAACCTTCTGACATGCCAGGTGTACCCAGGGGACTGGCTGAGCATCATTTGCAAGTCGACCCAAAAGCAAAACCTATCAAAGAGCATCTCCGACGGTCCGCCGTGGAGAAAAGAAAGGCGATTGGTGAGGAAGTGGCTCGGCTTTTGGCACCCGAGTTCATCCGAGAGATTTACCACTCTGAGTGGATCGCCAACGTCGTCATGGTCCCCAAGAAGGATGATTCACTTCGTATGTGTATTGATTTCAAGCACATCAATCGGGCCTGCCCGAAAGGTCACTTCCCTCTCTCCCGCATCGACCAAATAGTCGACTCGACTGCGGGATGTGAGTGATTGTCCTTTCTCGACGCATACTCCGGGTACTATCAGATCTGACTGTAAGGACCCGACGAAATAAAAAGAGCTTTTATCACCCCATTCGGGTGCTTTTGCTATGTTACCATGCCCTTTGGTCTCAAGAATGATGGTGCCACATTCATGTGCATGATACAGAAGTGTCTGCTCACTCAAATCAGTCGGAATGTGGAATCATATATGGATGACATCGTGGTTAAGTCGCGTAAATGTTCCGACCTGCTGACTGACCTCTCTGAAACCTTTGTCAATCTGAGAAGATATGATATCAAGCTTAACCCGTTGAAGTGTACATTCGGAGTTCCATGTGGAAAGTTACTCGGTTTCCTCATTTCCTAACGTGGGATCGATGCAAACCCAGAGAAATTGGCACAATACTCTGAATGAAAAGCCATGTGTGCATACACGACGTTCAAAAGCTTACTGGTTGTTTGGCTGCCTTGAGTCGATTCATCTCTTGTCTCGGTGAAAAGGCATTGCCTCTTTACTGATTGATGAAGAAATATGATAAGTTCGAGTGGACTCCTAAAGCTGACGCAGCGTTTGTAGATCTCAAAACCCTCCTTTCCACCCAGTCAGTGCTCGCTGCTCCAATCAGCAAAGAGCCTTGACTGCTTTATATTGCTGCCACTTGACAAGTTATCAGTATAGTACTCACGGTCGAGCGGGAAGAAGAATGTAAAGCCTATAAGGTTCAGTGCCCAATGTACTATATTTCGGAAGTCTTAACCCTGTCCAAGCAGAGATATCCACATTATTAGAAGCTTGTCTATGGAATTTACTTGACTTTGAAGAAGGTTGGACACTATTTCTCAGATCACTCTATCTCAATCATCAGTGATGCTCCATTGTTAGAAATTTTGAACAACAGAGATGCAACTTGTTGAGTGGCAAAGTGGGTGATTGAACTCCTTCCGTTGGATATCAAATTTGAGGCAAAGAAAGCAATCAAGTCCCAGGCAATAGCAGATTTCCTCGTTGAGTGGATTGAACAACAACAACCGACTCAAGTCCACTCGAAACATTGGACTATGTACTTTGATGGATCCAAGATGTTGAATGGTTCTGGCGCTAGAGTAGTTCTGGTATCCCCGCGAGGTGACAAACTCAATTATGTCCTTCAGATTCACATTGATTCCTCCAACAATGAAGCTGAATACAAAGCGCTTCTGTATGGGTTGCAGCTGGACATTTCACTCGGCGTCCATCGCCTAATGGTCTACGGTGACTCAGATTTGGTGGTCAATCAAGTGATGAAGGAGTGGGACGTCAGAAGCCCAGCTATGACATTTTATTGCAATGCAGTGAGAAAGTTAGAAAAGAAGTTTGAAGGGCTAGAGCTCCACCACATTCCCCGACTGAAGAATCAGGCAGCGGATGACCTGACAAAGATAGGTTCCAAGCGAGAGCCCATCCCTAGCAATGTGTTCTTGGAGCATCTTCACACACCATCAGTTCAAGAGGATCCCTTCACAGAAGAGCCCTCGCAACCTAAGAACTCTGGGATCTGACTGAAGTTGAAATCCCAACTGTGGTCGACTTAAGCATGGAAGTTTTGGTTATCATTCCTAACTGGATAGTGTCGTACATCGCATATATTCACATAAAATAGCTTCCAGAAGACGAAGATGAAGCACGACAGATTGCCCATCGATCCAAATCCTTCACAGTAATATTGGTCGACTGTACAGGGAGAGTGTGATTGGAGTTGCTCAACGGTGCATTACCCCGGAGGAAGGTTGAATGGTCCTCAATGATATCCACTGGGGGACCTGTGGTCACCATGCGTCCTCTCGGACAATTATGGACAAAGCATACCGAGCAGGTTTTTACTAGCCACGGGCGAATGAAATGGCGAAGGAAATAGTCGACAAGTGTGAGGGTTGCCAGTTTTACTCTAACATGTCTCACAAGCCCGCTTTAGCGTTGAAGACCATTCCACTCGTCTGGCCATTTGCTGTTTGGGGATTGGACATGGTTGGACCCTTGCGGACTGGCAGAAGTGGTTTCACCCACCTGCTTGTTGCAGTCGACAAGTTCACTAAATGGATTGAAGCCAAACCCATCAAGAACGTCGATTCAAGAACCGTTGTCAGCTTCATCAGAGAATTAACATTCAGATATGGAGTCCCGCATAGCATCATCACAGACAATGGTTCAAACTTTGAATCAGATGAGTTCAGAGCTTTCTGCGCTTCCTAGGGCACCCGGGTCGACTACGCTTCAGTCGCTCACCCTCAGTCGAACAGGCAAGCAGAAAGAGCAAATGGTTTGATCTTACAAAGGTTGAAGCCCAAATTGGTGCGAGACCTCAAGCATGCGGCTGGTGCCTGGGTAGATGAGTTACCATCAGTATTGTGGGGTCTGAGAACAACACCAAATTGGTCGACTGGCCAGACTCCTTTCTTCCTGGTTTGTGGAGCCGAGGCCGTGTTGCCCACTGATTTACTCCATAATGCCCCGCGAGTCCAGCTCTTCTCAGAGGCAGAAGCAGAACAAGCCCGTCAAGACGACGTCGATCTTTTAGAAGAAGAGAGAGAGATGGCCCTAATCAGGTCGACCATCTATCAGCAAGACCTTCGTCGATTCCATGCTAGGAACGTAAAAGGTCGAGCATTTCAGGAGGGGGACCCAGTTCTCTGAGTGAATCAACAATGTCCACACAAGCTTGCTCCTGCCTGGGAAGGCCCCTTCATCATCACCAAAGTGCTCCATAGCGGAGCATATCACCTGTACAAATGTGGAACAAAAGAAAGATGAGCCACGTGCTTGGAATCCGGAGCTTCTCCGCCATTTTAATACATAAGCAGTCAGACTATCGAGATGTAATAAGAAGTACCTTTCAGTTTGTTTATCAAAGACATGATTTTACAGTCTCCCAGATGATTGTTATTACTTTTACATGTGTCCGAAATCCCCCAGTGGGTGACTTAGCCACAAATCTGATTCCCCTAAGTTTCAAAAATCCTATCGAGTGGAGAGCAAGCCTCTCACTCGGGGGCTTAGCTGCGAATCCGATTCGCCCAAGTTTAAAAAATCCTACTGAGTGGAGAGCAATCCTCCCACGCAGGGGCTTAGCTGCAGTCCCGCACTCGCCTAAGTTTAAAAAAATCCTACCGAGTAGAGAGCAATCCTCCCACCCCGGGGCTTAGCTGCAGTCCCGCACTCGCCTAA
>NC_041384.1:233002192-233041411 GCF_002162155.2 Triticum dicoccoides | reverse complement strand
AGCAATCCTCCCACTCAGGGGCTTAGCTGTAGTCCTGCACTCCCCGAACCTATCGAGTGGAGAGCAATCCTCCCACTCGGGGGCTTAGGTGCATTACCCCACTTGCCTAAGTTTGAAAAAATCCTACCGAGTGGAGAGCAATCCTCCCATTCGGGGGCTTAGCTACAGTCCCGCACTCGCCTAAGTTTGAAAAAATCCTACCGAGTGGAGAGCAATCCTCCCACTCGGGGGCTTAGCTGCAGTCCCGCACTCGCCTAAGTTTAAAAAATTCTCCCATTCAGGGGCATAGCTGCAGTCCCGTACTCACCTAAGTTTAAAAGCATGCTCAGAGCTGCGGCACAAATACAACGTCCGCTCTAGAGCTGCGGCACAAAAACAATGTATGCTCCATCCTAATCTGCAAGGACGATGAAGTGACGGTCGACTGCAACCTTATTCTCAGGGTTGTGGCACAAGTACAATGTGTGCTCCATCCCAATCTGCAAGGACGACGAGGTGCAGGTCATGGACGGCATCGAGTGCCCTTGTTCATGATCCACTCGACTGAGCTGCACCACAGAGTCAGTAGCAATTCAGACTGAACAATCCAATTCCACTCAGAGCCAAGAGATTCAAAAACAACAAAGTTCAGATAAATGCTACGAGGTTCCAAATAGGAGATTAAAGTACTCGAGCATCCGGCCCGAAGGAGTTTTAACGGTTACAAAACCACTTGGCATACCGAGGCAAATTTAATAAGATCATAAAAAGTTTGTTCACTCCACAGGAGGGGGACTGGCAGGCTCGACGAACTCATCCAGGTCAATTCCATCTACAATTCAAGTAGCGGCATCAATGAAGGTCTCCATTAAAGACTAGAAGTCGAGTCTCTTGGTGTTGGCAACCTTGATCGCTGCTAGCTTTTCTTCCTTAGCCTCCTTACAATGGACTCGAACAAGTGACAAAGCTACGTCAGTACCGCATCCAGCAGACGACTTCTTCCATTCCTGCACTCGACCAGGGATCTCATTGAGTCGAGCCATCAAGGACTCGAGGTCATTTTGGAGCGTCTCCCTCGGCCAAAGCGCCATGTTGATCCGCGACGCGGCAACCTTCAGGCGAGCGAGGTAGTCTGTAATGCTAGCAAGATGGGATTCCTGTCGGAGCACGTTCATAGTAGCTTCATCATTGACAGGGGAATTGATGGGGTCCAAGCTCGTCTCAATTCGCCCAGTTTCTTCCTCAAAGTTTTGACAGAATTCTACAACCACAAAGACCTAATGAGTCGACCGATTTATGGTGACTCGGCACCAGCAAAACAGTCGGACAAGGAAAGATACCTTCGCGCATAAGGAATAACTTCTTGGCGAGTGCTCCCAGATAGGCCTCCAGGTCACTTCTCTTATGAGAAATGCCTTCAATCTTGTCGTTCAAAGCTACCTTGTCTTTCTTTAGACGGGTCACTTCTCGATTAGCCTCGGCAAGAGATGTCTTCAACTTGGCATTGTCTTCCTCGAGCGCCCCAACTGAAGCTAGCTTCTTGTCGGCGAGTGTTGCTTTCTCCTGAGCATCCTTCTGCGGTGCGGCAAGATCAAGATCCTTCTGTGCCAGAGCTTGCCTCATTCTCTAAAAAAAATATACAACAAACAAGAACTCGGTTTAGAGAGAAGAATGAGGAGACGACTAGAGAAACAACCCAATTACACAATCGACAAGTTGTTACCTTCCATACCAGCAGTTTCGTCTTTGGCCTTCTGCAAGTTTTGCTTGGACAACTCCAGGTCAAGGTTGAGTTGTCTCTGCTTCTCCTCGAATTCAGCAAACTTGGAGATGAGCTCATAAGACATCTGAAGTCAGTAAAAGATGCATCAGTGGACAGAATCAAAGATTATTCGCTTCTGAGTGAAAAGAACTCTAAGACTACTTCAGAATCAAACATTCAACAGTAGTCTCGGGGACTACACCCAGTGGGTGCACTTAGCGTGCCAGTTTCCACTCGACATGGTCCGCCCAGAACGAGTGAAAAAAAGAAGCAATAGTTATTCTCAGACCCGAACCGACTGCCCGCAATTGACCACGGTCTCGGGGACTACACCCAGTGGGTGCACTCAGCGTGCCCCCACTAGTTCAGGTTCCACTCGACATGGTCCGCCCAGACCGAGTGGAAGGACTGAACAACCAGATATTTTCATCAAGACCCCCGCCGAATCACACATTCAACGACGGCCTCGAGGACTACACCCAGTGGGTGCACTCTGCGTGTCCCCACTAGTCCAAAGTTGCAATTGACATAACCTAGTCGACTCAACTGGAAAGACTACTCATCATAAATTGAAACACCCAACGGATGTATAGATGCAAAGAATAGACTGACAGATGGATGCACAATGAAAGTTTTCCGGGTAGCATATCCATCAGATTTCGGGTTCCGGCCAAACCCTTGAGGTTCGAACACTGGGGTGCGCACAAAGATCTCTCCCCCTCTCTAGCTCGCGCACTCTACGATCTCACGGCCTAGCTCGACGAACCCAAGGAACATGAGACACAAGATTTATACTAGTTCGGGCCACCATTGTGGTGTAATACCCTACTCCAATGTGGTGTGGTGGATTGCCTCTTGGGCTGAGGATGAACAGTTACAAAGGAAGAACAGCCTCGTGAGTTGAGGTGTTCTTGTGCTTGGTGAACTTGAGTGGTTGTGGTGCTCTGGATCCGATCTTGGTCCCTCTCTCTATGGTGGTGGCTAGTCCTATTTATAGGGGCCCTAGTCCTCTTCCCAAATATTGAGCAGGAAGGGATCCCACAATGGCCAAATTCGAAGGGAGACAACTAGTACAAGCTATCCTGACAGAAGTAGTCTTCGCCTGGCAAAGGCTCTAGTGGTGACGCCATCTTGGGCTCCACGGTGACCTCCTGTCCTACCGTCCTGCTAGTCTTGGTCTTGTTGCACCGATATGGAAACCTTTGCCTGATGCCTCGGGACTCCTCGTCTGCACTTGCCCCTTTAGCACCAAAGAGGAAACGAGGACACTACACGCTGGCGCCCGCCTGGTTCCAGTAATCATGGCTTGCGTCATAGGAACCTCGCGAGGCTTGGCCCCTCACGAGGGTCTTGAATGTTTGCTGCTGAAGATGGGCCATACAGGGCCGCTAGTGGAGCCATGCTGCGGGCCGCAGGCAGGCAAGTCTGGGAACCCCTATTCCCAGAACACTGATAGTAGCCCCCGGGCCCGAGGCGCACTCGAGCTTGGCTTCAAGGCGAAGCCAAAGGGCAAGCACGGAGCTCCGCGGGCCCCAATAGCCTGCGGCCGCGGTGGCGCGTGGTGACTGATTGCACGTGGGCTTCTCCGCTTCCCCACGCTGCCTCGACAACTGCTCGTCTGACAAAAGGCCGATGCGGGGAGCGCTTGCCTTCATTGCCTTCCTTCGCCTTTCTCCAGATCCCCTCTCCTGCTCCTCGCTTCCGAAATCTCCAGATCTGCTCTGATCTCCTTCCGAGCTTCCGGCCAATGGCGCCCCAAAAGACCAAGGTTGATTTGCCGCCCGCCTGGTACAAGCCGGCTCTGGAGGCGCCTAATGTCTCGGCAAAGAACCTCACCGCCACACGCCTACTGACGGCGGGGGAGAACAACGAGAAGGGGGAGAGCGAGCTCCGGGCTGGCTCCGCTATGCCTGAAGCTCTGAAGAGCTCCTTCTACCCCTTCTTCATAAGCAGCGTCGTCGCCGGCCTTGTTCCCCCCTTCTCCGACTTCTTCTATGCGGTCCTCTGACACTACGGTTTACATGCTCTTCATCTCCATCCCAACTCCGTTCTTCTCTTGTTCATCTTTGCCTTTTACTATGAGGCGCACGTTGGGGTGATGCTGTCCGTGGCACTGCTGCGCCACTTCTTCTACCTCCGGATCAACGATGGCCACATCACGGGGTGCACCAACTTCATCGTAGCCGGCAAGGCTAACGCGATTTCGAAGACCGGGAAGAAGGCTGATGGCTTCAGGAGCAAGTGGGTTATGATGGATGCCAAGTGTGTTACTCCACGGCTGAAGCTGCCGATGGGGATGCCCCGGCCTGATTAGTGGTGGTCCCGCGTGAAGCTTACTGATGACCGGGTGAAGTTGGTGCTGGAGAAGATGAACCCCGACCAGAGGCCGGGCAATGTGAAGGCGACGAAACTGACGGGGGCTATGCTCCTGATGGAATTGTTGGCGCAGCGGGTGGCTCCTCTCTAGGAACGCACGCACCCCCTGTGAACGCTTGTGGATGAAGAAGACAAGCTCCGCTTGAGTCCGAAGGCCTTGTCCGACGAGGAGCTGGCCGTGGACCTCCATCTCCTGGTCGGAAACGACCAAGAGTATCCGCCAAATCCCCACGCTCCCTTGTTCCTCCGGAAGGACGGGGCGCAGGTCGTTGCCGCCATGCCCACCTTTGACGGGCGCGGCCTGGTACCGCCAGCGCCTTCTGAGGTTCCTGTGGTGACGTCGGTGGACGTGTCTTCTGGTGATGCCCGCAGGGACGGAGAGGAGGAGGAGGACGAGGAGCGCGACTCGGAGACAGCTCCCGAGGAGATGGGGGATACCTCCCCCTTGTGCAAGGCCGACATCCTTCGGCTCCTGCCTGACGACGATGGCGAGGTCGACATCCTCCCGGAGAAGGGGGAGCCGCCTGTAGTTCCGATGAAGGGCAGGTGGACGCTGCTCTCCCGGGACGATGCTACTGCCTCACCACTGCCTGGAGCTGCTTTTGGGCCAGCTGCTGCCCCTGCTTCTGCTCCCGGAGCTGGCGCACCCGCGCCTCGGGCTGCGAAGCTCTCCGGCTTCAAGCTCCTGAAGCGGAGGGACTATGCTGCGGTGGACCAGTAAGTGTTCTCGCCCTGCCTTGTTCTTGCTTCTGGTGCTTGTCCTTGACTATTCTTCTTCGTTGCGCAACTAGGCCGACGCTTGCGGCGAAGAGGAGAAGGGAGGGAGAGGTGGTGCTGCTTGAGCCCAGATCGCCTCCTGCGGCCGCACCCATCTCCATGAGTAAAGGTGGAGACGGCGCTCGTGCTTCTATAGCCCGATCATCCTCGCGAGGCTGGGTGGAGCATCCTCGGGAGGGGTCAGCCCCTGAGGCCCCGCCGGCTCTGGAGGTGCCAACGTTCGGCTCGGGCGCTGGGGTCCCCGAGGCTCAGGGGCCTCTAGCCTCCCAGGCCATGGTGACGACGTCGCCTCCTCCTTCCTTTTCTGCTACACTGGTGACCCCAGGTTCCTCCGCCTCTCCTAACATCATGTAGCGGGCTCTTTCTGCGATGGCCCTGCTGCGAGAAGACCTTCAGGGCTCCGACCGTCGGCTGGTGGCCGTACGCCTCGAACTGGTTTCCGGCTGACTGGGTTCCGACGCATCCGTCCGGGTGGCACTGAGCCAAGCTTCTGCTGACTCCGAGAAGGATAGGGAGGTCGTTGCCCAGGTTGTGGCTGCCCGCGAGGTGGCACTGAAGGACGCCAAGGCCACCCAGGACCGCTGTCGGTCGCTGGCGGCCGAGCTGGAGACCGTCCGAAGGGAGAACGCGAAGGAAGCCCGAGACCGTGAAGCGGAGGAGGGGAAGATGAAAGCCCGAGAGGAGGCCGTTAAGGACCGCGACGCCGAACTGGAGCAGTTGGCGAAGGCGCAGGCCACAGAGCGCGGCCGGTTTGAGGAGATGAAGCAGAAGCTGAGGGCAGAGAAGGCCGAACTTGACGCCAAGGCGAAGGTCCTAACTGAGGACCGTGCGGCCTTCCAGCTCCTTGAAGAGAAGGCTCGGAAGGCTTGGAGGAGCCGCTGGTTGCCAACAATGGGGGCCCCAACTAGCTAGTTCCTTTTTTGGTTGATGCCCTTGAGGACGTCGTGGGCGGCATCGGCCCCATGGCAGAGGGGGAAGCTCGCATTCTCTCCTCGGCCAAGCTGACGTGCGTCTTTAGCCATATCCACCTTCACGATCCCGCCGCCCTCCTTGACGAGCTGATGGAGCTTGTGAAAGAAGAGCATTACAAGGCCGCTACTGCAGCTGTGAAGGGTCAGGTGGAGGCCCTGCTGAAGAGGTTGCACGCCTTCACACCCGCACCGCCTACCGGCGGTGACACCGATCCCGCAACTATGGCTGATGGTGCAGGTGAAGGCGACGCTGTTGGATAAGAAGCATCTCTTGCAGGAGACGGCGGCGGACAGGGACGATGAGGCCACCTGTTGGCGGCTCCTTTCCTGTTTTAACTTCTGCAGTATGCACCAAGCCTCGTGGAGGCGTTAAACTCTCGTTTGATTTCAAGGGAACAATATGTCCTGTAATATTTGCTTTGAGATTCTGTGATTTCCTTTCTATTTGCTTTATGTTCTACGTCGGCAGGGCCCGACCCCGCGCATACCTCAGCCGCCATTGGGCCGACCGGATCACCGGGACGGACCAAGGAATGAGGGGCTATGTGATCAGTTAGGCTCCTGACTCACGATGCTCAGGAGCCCCTTGATGCGCAAACAACTTATAAAAATGAGACCTGGGAGTAGGTCTAGTGTTCTACGTCGGCAAGGCCCGACCCCACGCATACTGAGGGAGTCCTGGATTAAGGGGTCCTTGGGCATCCGGCCTGTTGGCCATGGGCCGGACTGGTGGGCTGTGAAGATACAAAGACCGAAGACTGAACCCGTGTCCGGATAGGACTCTCCTTGGCGTTGAAGGCAAGCTTGGCGACCAAATGTTTAGGTTCATTTCTTTGTAACTGACCTTGTGTAACCCTAGATCCTCCCGGTGTCTATATAAATCGGAGGACTTAGTCCGAAGGGGAGATACATTATCATAACCATACAAGCTAGACCTCTAGGGTTTAGCCATTATGATCTCGTGGTAGATCAACTCTTGTAATACTCATATTCATCAAGATCAATCAAGCAGGACATAGGGTATTACCTCCATAGAGAGGGCCTGAACCTGGGTAAAACATTGTGTCCCCTGTCTCCTGTTACCATCGACCTTAGACGCACAGTTCGGGACCCCCTACCCGAGATCCGTCGGTTTTGACACCGACATTGGTGCTTTCATTGAGAGTTCCACTGTGCTGTCGTCGAAAGGGTTGATGGCTCGACTTATCGTCAAGGAAACTATCACCTCCGGAGGAGCTCTGGCCTCAGGCCAAACCCTTCGGATGGGCGGTTTTCTCATGACCACCCATTCGGCCCTTGAGCCGACGATGATGACATCTCGAGTCATCCAAAATTGCCTCTCAGTTGATTCTGAATACGCCAAATGGATGGATCCGACGGAGTTATCGTCTTTGAACGAACTCCTAGATCACATTGCCGCCTTGGGGGTCGCTACAGACTACGATCAGATTGGGCTTAAACCAGACCAGAGAGAAATTAAATCTCCACCGATCACCCACCAGGAAGCGGTAGTCGAGGAGAAAGATAACTCTTCCTCTACATTGAGGACGAACTATGTTCGGATCTCCGACCTCAAGAAGCCGGACACCTACCGGCAGAAAGACATGCCTTCTCCTCCGAACATAGAATCGGACGATAAGCTTTGAAAATCAGTTGATATCCCGCAGCTCGAACCACTAAGTCTGGAAGATCTTCGGACTCCGGGCCCAAAATTGGGTCAGGGTTCAGATTTAATTCCACCCACCCACCCAGACATAAGCGCTCATTTGAGCAGACAGCAGCAATCTCAAGAAATGGTCCACCACTTTTGGGCCAGATTCCCCCTTGGTAAAAACAAGATCAAAGATTGCCGCGATGAAGACGCGATCTCAGCATTTCGCAACAATTGCACGGACGAGGGAATCCTCAACGCCATCAACCACCATCACATATTTCACTTTGCTGACTTGGCAACTATCATGCAGAAGTACAATGCAATGGAAAGCACCAGGAAAACTCAAGCAGCATGGTGGGGACCAGCAGTCCCCACTCAACCCCTCGTTCAGACGAAAAGGGCGCACCCTCATGGCACGCCGGGACAAATGGCAAAGAAACACAAGCCAGTTACGGAGCGCGGAACCATTCTAGAAGGATGGCTCGACGGGCCATGCAAAATACACACAACACCGGATAGCATACCAACCCACAGCTTAGAGCATGTTGGATACTTCGGCAGGTGGCCAAGAGCGGTGAAGATATCCTCACCAGGAATACCCCAGAGCAACACCCCCAGAAGATGACGACCTCAAAGTATTGACGGTCTTCAAGACATTCGCCTCAAACAATAGGCATAAAAGGGCACTCCGCGAACTCGCCCAAGTCTGCCAGATTGCAACAATAAACCCTTGGAACAACATGGCGATATCCTTTAATACTGGCGACGAGCCAAAATATAGGACAGTCCGAGCACCAGCCGCCTTGGTCCTCAGCCCAATTGTGGACGGCTTTTGGCTCACCAAGGTTCTCATGGACGGCGGCAGCGGACTAAACCTCATCTATGAGGATACAATACAAAAATGGAAAAAGACAGGAGCCGCATCGAGCAAAGCAACACGACCTTCCGAGGAATCATTCCCAGTCGGGAGGCACAGTGTGCGGGAAAAATCACACTCGATGTGGTATTCGGCACACCGGAGAACTATCGGTCCGAAGAAATAACCTTCCAAGTGGCCCCTTTCAACAGCGGATATCACGCCCTCTTAGGGCGAGATGCATTTACACGCTTCCAAGCGGCACCCCATTATGGATACATGAAGCTTAAGATGCCTGGGCCCAACGGTATAATCACTCTAGCTAGTGATCCAGACATAGCACTCCGCGCCGAGAAGAAAACTGCATCCCAGGCCCTCGAGGCATTACCTGAAGCCCTCGCGGTCGAAGAGTTAACCTCGCTGCGCTCCATGGTGGACAGGGATGATGTGGTCCTTGACAAACGACCCAAATCCACCTCCTTCAAACCATCAGAAGAAATAGTCAAATTCCAAGTCCATCCAACGCACCCCAAGAAGACAACATCCATTGGAGCACAACTAGACCCAATGGTTGACGCCGTGCAACGAGAGTTCTTGCGCGAGAATTGGGATATATTCGCTTGGCACCCTTTTGATATGACAGGAATCCCACGCGAGTTAGCCGAACACAGCCTCAATATATTGAAGGGATATAAACTAGTCAAGCAAACACTACGGCGCTTTTCCGAACCCAAACGTCAAGCCATGCGGGAGGAGCTAGCCAAGCTAATCGAGGCAGGATTCATTAGAGAAATAAAACATCCGGACTGGCTGGCAAACCTGGTGATGGTTCCAAAGAAGGACAAGTCCCGGTGCCTGTGTGTCGATTTCAAAGACCTCAACAAGGCTTGCCCTAAGGATCCCTTCCCCCTCCCCCGCATTGACCAGATCATTGATGCTACAACAGGACACAACTAATTATGTTTCCTTGACGCATATTCCAGATACCATCAAATTAAAATGAAGGATTACAATCAAGCTGCAACGGCATTCATCACCCCATATATGCCATTCTACTTCAACACCATGCCCTTCGGACTCAACAACGCCGGCACCACTTATCAGTGCATGATCCAAACATGCCTAGAGAAACAAATCGGAAAGACAGTTGAAGCCTATGTGGATGATGTCGTAATCACGACAAGGCACGTCGAAACACTAATAGATGACCAACGCCTCACATTTGACAACCTCCGCCCATGACATCAAGCTCAATCCGGAAAAGTGTGTTTTTGGCGTCCTCGCAGGAAAGCTGCTGGGCTTCATCGTTTCCAATAGAGGAATTGAAGCAAATCCAGCCAAAATCCGAGCTCTGTCACAATTGGCGACGCCAATAGACCTTAAAGAAGTCCAAAACTCATGGGTTGCATGGCAGCTCTAAGCTGCTTTATCTCCAGATTGGGAGAAAAGGCACTGCCACTCTATCGTCTTGTACGGTGAACCGATCACTTCGAGTGGACGGACGCGGCAACAGCCGGACTGGAAGAAATAAAAACCCTTCTAGCGAGCAACCCAATCCTGGCCACACCAAACGTCGGTGAACCCATGTTGTTGTACATATCGGCAACTCATCAGGTGGTGAGCACCGTACTCGCCATTGAACGAGAACAAGACGAACACAAATTCCCACTTCAGAAGCCAGTATACTACGTATCCATTGTCCTTACACCATCCAAATCCCAGTACCCACATTATCAAATGATAGCATACGCGGTCTTCATGGCATCTCAAAAGCTACGGCACTACTTCCAGGAGTGTTCGATCACGGTGTCTTCTGAAGTACCACTCAACGACAAACTAAACAACCGCGATGCCACGGGCCGGATTGCCAAATGGGCCATTGAGCTCCTCCCATTTGACATTACATATAAACCACATCGAGCTATTAAATCCTAAGTACTGGCTGACTTTGTCGCCAAATGGCCAGAGGCCGAACTCCCTAAAGAGTACGTCACATATTCCAATTGGTTTATGTATTTCGATGACTCCAAAATGCTGGCAGTGCTAGGAGCGGGCATCGTTTTAACATCCCCTACCGGAGACGTCGTTCAGTATGTACTCCAAGTACTATACACAGACTCCAATAACGCAGCCGAATACGAGGCCTTATTGCATGGTTTCCGGATGGCAGTCTCCATGGGCATATAGCGCCTGCAAGTGCGCGGGGACTCAAACCTCGCAATATCTCAAATAAATGGAGACTTCGATGCCAAAGACCTAAAGATGGAAGCTTATCATAATGTCGTCCTAAAAATGTTGGCTCGGTTCAAGGGACTCGAGTTTCATCATGTGGCTCGAGAAAGTAATCAAGCGGCGGACGTTCTTGCTCGCATAGGCGCTAAGCGCGACCCCGTCCCATCTAACATTTTTCTGGAAAGGCTTTTTAAGCCTTCCGTGGTGTGGGAGGGGGAGGGCGGCAACACTAGTCCGGATCTGAACACGACCCCAGATTCCGAACACATCGATATCGTTGGAGGCTCAACCGCTGAAATAACACCATTGGCCCATCTCATTATGGCAGTCATTGCCCAATGGACCAAACCCTTGATGGCCTACCTTAATAAGAAGGAGCTTCTCGAGGATCAAAATGAGGCCCGCTGCATTGTCCGGCGTTTGAAGGCCTACATGGTTCATGACGGAGAGCTCTATAATAAAAGTGCTACCGGAGTTCTTCAAAGATGTATCTCTGAGGAAGAGGGGCGGTAGCTCCTGGCTGAAATTCATGCCCGACTCGGCGGTCACCACGCCGCAGCTCGGGCCCTTGTTAGCAAGGCCTTCCGTACAGGGTTTTATTGGCCAACGGCCCGAGCAGATGCACAGCACCTTGTCCAACGTTGCGTCGGATGCCAACTCTTCGCCAAACAAAGCCATGTGCGCCCCACTTCCTTACAAACAATCCCCACCACTTGGCCTTTTGTAGTCTGGGGACTCGATATGGTCGAACCCCTTAAAGGAGGAAGCCATAAGAGAAAGTATCTGCTGGTCATGGTGGATAAATTCACTAAGTGGATAGAGGCCAAACCAGTCAAAACGGCCAAGGCGGGGCCGGTAATAGATTTCATATCCGGCGTGGTACACCGTTATGGTGTTCCACACAACATCATCACCGATAATGGCTCTAATTTCACAGCGGATGAAGTAAAAACTTGTTGTGCTAATCTGGGCATTAAGCTCGATTACGCCTTTGTCTATCACCCGCAGACAAACGGTCAAGTCGAACGGGCTAATGGTCTTATTATGAGTGGCATTAAACCTAGACTAGTGCAGTCTTTGAAAGAATCAGACAAGCACTAGGTGGAGGAACTTGACTCCGTAATCTGGGGGCTGCGGACCACGCCCAACCGCACTACTGTATATACACCTTTCTTCATGGTGTACAGTGCGGAAGCAGTGTTACCCTGCAACATTATTCATGACTCACCTCGAGTGCGCATGTATGAAGAGAGAGAGGTCGAGCTTGATCGGCAAGATAGCTTAGATGCCCTGGAGGAGGAGTGTGACATCGCAAAAGCCCGTTCCGCATTTTATCAACAACAGGCTCGCAGGTATCAAAGCACAGAAGTGCGGGCTAAGACTTACAACATTGGCGAACTCATTCTATGCCTGCCGGAGAAGAAAAAGGACAAACTCAAGCCCAAGTGGGAGGGTCCCTTCATCATTGACGAAGTTCTCACCGGAGGAGCGTATCGCCTGCGTGATGCGTCAGACAATCACTTGGAGCTGAACCCCTGGAATGCGGCCAGACTCCTACGATTCTACGCCTAGCGCCGAACTCTGTGTTCATCTCCTTCGTCCTGTTATTAACGTTATTTTTTCTCTCTTTTCATTTTTTCTCTCTTTTCGTTTTGCTATTTAGTCCTACGGCTTTAGTACGGCTAGACCGTGCTCCCCTGATGCGTACATCTCCAAATATGTGCGTCCATTATACATGGGGGCTTCTTGTACATAAGCTTGCTATTATTCTTCGAGCATCATGCTCATCACATATGCGTTCTTCCCATATGTACCTTTTCTTCGCCATTACATGCATCGATATGACTTAAGTTTTGGCCAAGCTGGGTTGCCTGGCTCCTGTGCTTATGCCCTATGTTCCCATTAGTTCGGCTAGGGCATAAAGGGAGCACCTCTGCGATTGTTACTGCCGGGTCATCCGGATGTGTACCTCAGACTGAGTGAAGCAGAAAGCTAGTATTCTTAAGGGAATATTCGCTCGGTGAATTAAAGACGTTTCCACATTCACTCCATTGTGAAACCCAGACGTTACTTACTCTACGATTTTTTTCAATCACAGTTCGGACATGCACATTGAATGCATGCACACCCAGGGAAAGGAACCCTTAACGGAACATAACTAGCCGGATACACATTGTCTGTTCAAGCAACTATGACCCCTATGCCTAGTTCCCATGCATACCCCGGCATATTTTACCTCTAGGGTATTCGGAAATACTCCGAACCTTTAGGTCCAGAGGTCGAAGCTAAAAGGCCGACCATGACAATTTTTTTACAATCCAGCTAGAAGGAAAGTACATAGTCACTTAGGACTTAAAGACTTCCTCCTCTATACCGTCCAAGAGGCGGTCTAACTTACAATCCTGTTGACAATATCTCGTGGCCACCTCTACTTGGTCATATACTAAAATAACAGGAATTTCTTCCCCATTTGACCCTAGCGGTCCGACCCAGGCCATGTGATTCAGATCCAGCTTGGTATACCACGTTTTACCATGGCCCAGGCCTCTCGCACACCCTCTCGGCATGCCGATATCTTCCATAGTCGGATACACCGCCGCGCTCCCTTGAACAGCTCTACAAGCTTCTCTGTACTCCCTGGAGGGGAGGAGGATGGCCATAAGGCCTTGGCAACACTCCGCATTGCCTGCTGAGCTTGCTCGTGTAACTGCGACAGCCCTTGCAGAAGATCACTTGATGATCCGGACACCTCCTCTTCGGGACGGCCCGTCAACACACCTGCAATCACAACTATATTAGCTAATTGTACCCCCAAACTGTTATAAGATAAATTCGTCCACATACTGAATATTCTGCATCGTAGCTTTTTGTTCTCCTTCATGGAGTCGGCTAGCTGGGCTCACACATCTTTCAGTTCTTCGCCCAGTTTGGTGTTTAAATCCTGGAGTTTGTTTTTTCTCCTCTCTGACCCGGGTGAGAACGCGCTCGCCTGCGGCGTGCTGTCTCTTCGCCTCTTTTTTCCTCATTTGAGTGGCCTTCGGTTCCTCTCCCAGTTGGTCCAATGACCCTGTTATGAGACAAGCAGCAGTTGCAATACAGCTGGTGTATAATTTTTTGTTTCTTGATGGAGGGAAATATTACCAGAGGATGCCTTCTTGAACTTTTCCAGTTCGGTGGTAGCAGCAGTTAGCTGTGTCCGGCACTGCTCCAGCTCTTGGGCTAGCAAGTCGTTCTTCTCCATAAGCACCTGGTTATACATTGATCCTTAAATCAGTTGTATCAACTACTTTAAGTCTCAGGGGCTACTGGTGTATGATTATTAAATCTACGCTTACCTGCATATCTTTTAGATGTTGGTCTGTGGCTCCGACAAGCCCATCCCGAGCAGCTCGAATATACGCATCAGCCAAATTGAAGGCATCAAATGATGCTTTCAAAAAAGCAGGGTTACGAAGAATGGCCCTCCGATGATGATGATTCATAGGGCTCTCCACTTTAGAGTTCGTGACGGACACATCATCCGAATCCTCTGTGGGAGGACAGTCCGGCGCCGCTCTCGTATCAGCCCCCGTTCTTTGGGTAGAGTCTGGAACGTGGCTAGTAAAGGCATGACCGCCTGGATCCCCGGACACAGTCTGGCAGATACTTTTCCTGCTGGAATACAGCGAGTGGCATCTCAGTTGGATGTGATGATCAGAATGGGTATTCTTGAAAAGAAAAGCCTTGCCTCTTTGATGAGGGTTCTGCCATGCTATCATTGGCCTTCCTCTTCGAGGATGTGCCAGGCGCGGGCACTGCTCTCCTCGGAGACGCTTCTGGTGCATGTTGCGATACCGAGCATGATGTAAGGGAACTCTCTAGAAGAAACACAAAATAGTGTGGTGGGTGAGGCATAGTAAGGGAACTCTCTAGAAGAAAGTACCGGCTAGAATTACTTACATGCGAAACAGGAAGGAGGCCGGGGTAATTAACGATGATGGGTACATCCGCGCCGTCATAGTTCGTCTAATAGAAAACTCCATCTTTTAGGTCCACAAATATGTCCGGATCTTCCTCATATCCAGGGTCAAGATCCCGATTGTGATTCTCCGGCTGAGGGGCAGGGTCATGGATCCCCTCGACAGCCTTTTGCCATTCCTGTCATGAATGAATAAGACACCGCCCTTCAAAAGTAATTCAGGGAGAGGAGTCAGATGGTGGAGTGAGAGCTTACCCAGCTAGGATAATTGTACGTGGAAAACCCGTCTCAATTTTGGAGATGGGTGAACTCCTCCTGCTCCCCTTTATACAGTTCGGACAATATTTTGGCCAGAGCGGCGGGAGTCTTCGGTCCCTGCAGACCGCAGCGGGAGGCATCGTCTTCCCCATTGTAATGCCACAAGGGTAGCCCTCTATATTGGAGTGGTTGGACCCCCCGTGTTATGGAGACCTTCATTACCTCGACTATTGACAATCCGGCCTGGGCGAGCATCTTAATCTTACCTAGCAGCAGACTGATCTCTGCACTATCCTCTTCCTTGAGGCTTTGAGGACGCCAGCTATGGCGTTTCTTCAACGGAGCACTTGAAAATTCGGGGAGCCCATCCGGATTGGGTTGGGAAGAGCGACATCATCGATATAAAACCATTCAGAGGTCCACTCTTCGGAAGATTTATTCCGTGTGCCGGATAGGTATCCGATCTCAGCAGTGTGCCATATTTCGGCCCCGCCCTCTTCAAATATCGATCACTCGTGGTTGCACGGGACAAGACAAAACAACCTTCTCCACGGATCAAAATGGGCCTCACAACCCAGGAATAGTTTGCATAAAGCGACATAATCCACAATGTGCAGGCTGGAGGTTGGGGTAAAATTGTGCAGCTGGAGGCCATAATACTCCAGAAGCCCTCGGAGGAATGGGTGAATTGGAAATCCCACGCCCCTCAGCAGATAGGGGACAAGCACACTCGTTCCACCGTAGATGGATTGGGGAAATCTTCCACCTGGGTTTTGTCGTTGAAGGAAGCGAACCCTACTCGAACAGGGATCAGATCCACAGGGCGAGAAATCCCTGTGTTTGCAACTTCGCTATTGACTATGGGACACAGAGCACCTCTCCCACTCGCCTTTCTCTGGGTCGGAACGGGAGGAGGAGATGGGAATGCTAGCCATGTTGGAATGGTCTTTCCTGGCAATATCTGAGGATTTTCTCAGCGTGGTGCCGAATGGATCTGAGACCCAATCTCTTTAAATATACGCTCTTTCTTGCATGGTCGGGGTGTTATTTGCAAAAAATACCCTGACCGCCCGCATTCGCCCGACATGTGGAAGTTGAAGTCATCGATGCACAGAAGCCGAGGGGTGCGGCATTGAATTGAAAGCCGAATACATTACTTGGAAGATGTCGAAGGAGGAACCCGCATTGCAATGTTGAAGACAATCTGCATGCCGAACACCTCATCATGGAAGCCTGGTTCGGGGCTACTAAGGGAGTCCTGGATTAAGGGATCCTCGGGCGTCCGTCCTGTTGGCCATGGGCCGGACTGGTGGGCTGTGAAGATACGAAGACCAAAGACTGCACCCGTGTCCGGATAGGACTCTCCTTGGCATGGAAGGCAAGCTTGGTGACCGAATATGTAGATTCCTTTCTTTGTAACCGACCTTGTGTAACGCTAGATCCTCCCGGTGTCTATATAAACCAGAGGACTTAGTCCGAAGGGGAGATACATTATCACAACCATACAAGCTAGACCTCTAGGGTTTAGCCATTACGATCGCGTGGTAGATCAACTCTTGTAATACTCATATTCATCAAGATCAATCAAGCAGGACGTAGGGTATTACCTCCATAGAGAGGGCCCAAACCTGGGTAAAACATTGTGTCCCCTTTCTCCTGTTACCATCGACCTTAGACGCACAGTTTGGGACCCCCTACCTAAGATCCGCCCGTTTTGACATCGACACATACCTCAGCCGCCATTGGGCTGACCGGATCACTAGGACGGACCAAGGAGTGGGGGGCTACGTGGTCAGTTAGGCTCCTGAGTCGCGATGCTCAGGAGTCCCCCTTGACTTTCAAACGACCTTCGTACCTTGGCTCCGCTTGGGAGGGCGCGCGACGACCAGGTCCGAGGGACCTGGCAGGGCGACGTATGCTTGGGCGTGACCCGAGCGCAGCCCCCGTGCCCAGCCCCCTCGCGCGACTCTCCTAAGGGGAGATGTTGCAATGAGGCCGGGCACCGAGCTCGGAGGCTCCCTGAGGTTGATACGGCTGTGAGGCCGCCCTCAGTTGTTTATCACCAGGATGGACCATGGCGCTTCCGCACTTGCACGGGCGTAGCCGCTCCTCGGAAGTGTCGACTGCCAGTGCGGAGCATGGTGCTTCCACTGGTACGTGGGAGGGGACTCCCTACTGCAGAGAGCCCCGGGCAGTGTACAGCCCCACCCTGACATGTGGCTTGCACGGCGGGGCTAGGCGAGGTGTATCTAGGCACTTGTGAGCCAACGCGGGACTCGCGAGGCCCTACCTCAAGGCGGGTTGCGCCTGGTCTTAATTCTTGATGGTTGCAACTTTCCTGCGAGATGGTTAGACAACACGCACCTAGTGGATTTCCTGAGGCTATCGCACGAGAAGGCCAAGCACCAACGACCCCAGGAGGTGACGTGAACGGGGCCAGCCCACCAGACAGAGCTCGACCATTGGGTTTATCGACGATGCAAGGACGGGCCCGAGCACAGACGCCGTGCCTAGCCTTCTAATGCGACGAATCCTAAAGAAAGACAATCGGCGCGCAGCTCCCATGGTAGGTGACAATCAAGCAGGTGATAACCATAGATAGATTATGCATGAAAATCAACTAGCTTAGGTAAATGCGCGAACGATACATGCCACTGGGTTGGACCCGAGTGACTTGGGGTTGATGCAGCCCGTGGGCTGCTCCCGGCAGAGTGAACTGAAGATGCAAGCGGATACATGCTGCAGGGACGGACCCACGCGGCCTGGGGATGACGCAGCCTAGGGGGCGCTCCCAGCTGAACGAACTTGGAAAGATGTCACCTGGTTTGTGTGCCGAAGGAGTGTTGGGGCAGCTGAAGACACATAGCAAAGAAGTCGCTTCTCACGAGCCGCCGAGGTCCTAAGCCTCGGGAGGATCTGGAGTCTCAGGTGGCCTCCGGAGGACTGTCTCCATATCCGCCAGGACCGGGTGGTGCCTGGCCTCTTGACCTGCCAGGATGCTCCGCAGATTGCGCTGGAAGGCAGCAGCCACACTCGGCAGGCCAAAAGGCATGCGAATGTAGCTGTGAGGCAGGCCCGCACACCGTTCAGCGCGTGAAGGCCAGAAGCGCTCCTGAGATGCGGCCCTATTGAGCCCTGGGATGTCGATGCAGATGCGCAGCTCACTACCCTCGCCTGGGTGGGGAGCGAGACAAGGTGGGTGGCGGTCGCCGCGTATTGCTCTTGCTTCCTGAAGCTCTTGAGATGCCTTGGTGATGAACTCCTGAGCACCGGGCGCTCCTCGCCCGGTGTCCTCCTGAGGGAAACATGTCGCGAAGCACGCCTCCATGTGGTGCCTGAGCGCCTCCCTCGTGACGTTGGCCAGGTTCGAGGCCCTCCAAAAGAGAGCCCCTAAGCCCTGCATGAGGAGGGCGCCGGGCGCGCCTCCCTATGCGAGGGAAGGAGGCGCCCCAGGCGCTACGCGGATCTTGGAGTGGCTCCACTGGAGGTGCCGCTCCCTTGAGGCCCAGTGCGGAGTAGCTGCTTTTTCTTCTTGGGGTTGGCCTCAGGAGGGTATTGCGCACCCGCGCTGTCAGGATCCTCGATTGATGTAGCTTGGAAGGCGCGCTCGAGGGAGCACACCGCATCTCTTTCTTAGCAGGGGACCGTGATGATTCCGCCACTTCCCGGCATTTTGAGGACGTTCTAGCCATGGTGGGTGACTACGATGAATTTGGCCAGTGCTGGGTACCCGAGGATGGCGTTGTACGGCAGGCGGATGGGTGCAACATCAAAGTCGACGAGCTCGGTGTGGTAGTTGTCGCGCTGACCGAAGGTGATAGGGAGGTGAACTTTCCCAATCAGGGTGGTGGAGCCGCCTGTCACTCCTGAGAAAGGCTTGGTGGGCTGGAGCTGATCGTATGGCACTTGAAGGTTGTCGAATGTTTCGAAAGATAGGACACTGAGTCCTCGCAAACAGAGCATCGGGAGGACGCCAGTGGTTGCCGTGCATTTGAGCTGGTCCGCCAAGCTAAAGGTGATGGCGTACTTGGACCACCTGAGTGGGCGCGTAGCCTCGAGCTTGGGGAGGGCTGCATTCACTTCGCAGGAGAACTGCTTAAAGATGCGCTGGGAGGCTGGGGCCTGAGCGCCACCCAAGATGCAGGCGATGGCGCGCGGTTCCTGGAAGCCCCCAGTCCCGTCGTCCTGCTGGTGGTCATCGTTCCTTATATCATTTTGAGAGTTTTAAATAGCATGGTAATTTGCTTAAATAATCCTAATATGCTAGGCATCCAAGAATAGTAAAAACTTTCACATAGAGTATTGAATACTAAGAGAAGTTTGGTGCTTGATGATTGTTTTGAGATATGGAGATGGTGTTATTAGAGTCATGCTAGTTGAGTAGTTGTGAATTTGAGAAATACTTGTGTTGAAGTTTGTGATTCCCGTAGCATGCACGTATGGTGAACCATTATGTGATGAAGTCGGAGCATGATTTATTTATTGATTGTCCTCCTTATGAGTGGCGGTCGGGGACGAGCGATGGTCTTTTCCTACCAATCTATCCCCCAAGGAGCATGTGTGTAGTACTTCATTTCGATAACTAATAGATTTTTGCAATAAGTATGTGAGTTCTTTATGACTAATGTTGAGTCCATGGATTATACGCACTCTCAACCTTCCACCATTGCTAGCCTCTCTAGTACCGCGCAACTTTCGCCGGTACCATAAACCCACCATTTACCTTCCTCAAAATAGCCACCATACCTACCTATTATGGCACTTCCATAGCCATTCCGAGATATATTGCCATGCAACTTTCCACCGTTCCGTTTATTATGGCACGCTTCATCATTGTCATATTGCTTGCATGATCATGTAGTTGACATTGTATTTGTGGCAAAGCCACCGTTCATAATTCTTTCATACATGTCACTCATGCATCATTGCACATCCCGGTACACCGACGGAGGCATTCATATAGAGTTATATCTTGTTCTAAGTATTGAGTTGCAATTCTTGAGTTGTAAGTAAAAAGAAGTGTGATGATCATCATTATTAGAGCATTGTCCCAGTGAGGAAAGGATGATGGAGACTATGATTCCTCCACAAGTCGGGATGAGACTCCGGATAAAAATAAATAAATAAATAAATAAAAGAGGCCAAAGAAGCCCAAATAAAAAAAGGAGAAAAGAGGCCATAAAAAAGAGAAAGGCCCAAATAAAAAAATAAAAAAATGAGAGAAAAAGAGAGAAGGGGCAATGCTACCATCCATTTACCATACTTGTGCTTCAATGTAGCACCATGATCTTCATGATAGAGAGTCTCCTATGTTGTCACTTTCATATACTAGTGGGAATCTTTCATTATAGAACTTGGCTTGTATATTCCAATGATGGGCTTCCTTAAAGTGCCCTAGGTCTTCGTGAGCAAGCAAGTTGGATGCACTCCCACTAGTTTCTTTTGTTGAGCTTTCATATACTTATAGCTCTAGTGCATCCGTTGCATGGCAATCACTACTCACTCACATTGATATGTATTGATGGGCATCTCCATAGACCGTTGATACGCCTAGTTGATGTGAGACTATCTTCTCCTTTTTGTCTTCTCCACAACCACCACTCTATTCCACCTATAGTGCTATATCCATGGCTCGCTCTCATATATTGCGTGAAGATTGAAAAAGTTAGAGAAAATAAAATGTATGAAACAATTGCTTGGCTTGTCATCGGGGTTGTGCATGATTTAAATATTTTGTGCGGTGAAGATAGAGCATAGCCAGACTATATGATTTTGTAGGGATAGCTTTCTTTGGCCATGTTATTTTGAGAAGACATGATTGCTTAGTTAGTATGCTTGAAATATTATTATTTTTATGTCAATATTAAAATTTTGTCTTGAATCTTTCAGATCTGAATATTCATGCCACAATTAAGAAGAATTATATTGAAATTATGCCAAGTCAAAAATTCCATTTTTATCATTTACCTACTCGAGAACGAGCAGGAATTAAGCTTGGGGATGTTGATACGTCTCCAACGTATCTATAATTTTTTATTGCTCCATGCTATATTATCTGCTGTTTTGGATGTTTATGGGCTTTATTATACACTTTTATATCATTTTTTGGACTAACCTATTAACCCAGAGCCCAGTGCCAGTTTCTGTTTTTACCTTGTTTTAGGGTTTCGAAGAAAAGGAAAATCAAACGAAGTCCAATTGACCTGAAACTTCACAGAACTCATTTTTAGAAGGAATGAAGCCCAGAAGACTTGAAGTGCACGTAAGGGAATCTTCGAGGAGCCACGAGGTAGGGGGTGCACCCACCCCCCTAGGGCGCGCCCACCACCCTCGTGGGCCCCTCGTGGCCCCCTGACGTACTTCTTCCGCCTATATATCTCCATATACCCTAAAAAACATCGGGGAGCACAATAGATCGGGAGTTCCGCCGCCATAAGCCTCCGTAGCCACTGAAAACCAATCTAGACCCGTTCCGGCACCCTGCCGGAGGGGGAATCCCTCTCGGGTGGCCATCTTCATCATCCCGGTGCTCTCCATGATGAGCAGGGAGTAGTTCTCCCTCGGGGCTGAGGGTATGTACCAGTAGCTATGTGTTTGATCTCTCTCTCTCTCTCGTGTTCTTGAGGTGATATGATCTTGATGTATCGCGAGCTTTGCTATTATAGATGGATCTTATGTTTCTCCTCCCCCTCTACTCTGTTGTAATGGATCGAGTTTTCTCCTTGAAGTAATCTTATCGGATTGAGTCTTTAAAGATTTGTGAACACTTGATGTATGTCTTGCCATGCGTATCTGTGGTGACAATGGGATACCATGTGATTCACTTGATGTATGTTTTGGTGATCAACATGCGGGTTCCGCCCATGAACCTATGCATAGGGGTTGGCACACGTTTTTGTCGTGATTCTCCGGTAGAAACTTTGGTCCACTCTTTGAGGTTCTATGTGTTGGTTGAATAGATGAATCTGAGATTGTGTGATGCATATCGTATAATCATACCCACGGATACTTGAGGTGACATTGGAGTATCTAGGTGACATTAGGGTTTTGGTTGATTTGTGTCTTAAGGTGTTATTCTAGTATGAACTCTAGGGCTGTTTGTGACACCTATAGGAATAGCCCAACGGATTGATTGGAAAGAATAACTGTGAGGTGGTTTCGTACCCTACCATAATCTCTTCGTTTGTTCTCTGCTATTAGTGACTTTGGAGTGACTCTTTGTTGCATGTTGAGGGATAGTTATGTGATCCAATTATGTTATTATTGTTGAGGGAACTTGCACTAGAAAAAGTATGAACCCTAGGCCTTATTTCCTAGCATTGCAATACCATTTACGCTCACTTTTACCATTAGTTACCTTGCTGTTTTTATAATTTCAGATTACAAATACTATTATCTACTATCCATATACCACTTGTATCACCATCTCTTCGCCGAACTAGTGCACCTATACAATTTACCATTGTATTGGGTGTGATGGGGACACAAGAGACTCTTTGTTATTTGGTTGCAGGGTTGCTTGAGAGAGACCATCTTCATCCTACGCCTCCTACGGATTGATAAACCTTAGGTCATCCACTTGAGGGAAATTTGCTACTGTCCTACAAACCTCTGGACTTGGAGGCCTAACAACGTCTACAAGAAGAAGGTTGTGTAGTAGGCATCAAGCTCTTTTCTGGCGCCGTTGCCGGGGAGGTGAGTGCTTGAAGGTATATCTTTAGATCTTGCAATCGAGTCTTTTTGTTTCTTGTTTTATCACTAGTTTAGTTTATAGAAGAAAACTATAAAAAATGGAATTGAGTTTGTCTCATACGCTTCACCTTTTTAATATCTTTCGTGAGTATGATGGAAAGGATAATTGTGCTCAAGTGCTAGAAGAAGAAATCTATAGAATGTTTGGCACTAAATATTTGAATGATGAGCATGATTGCAATGTTGTTAGTATGAATTCCTTGAATATCCATGATGCTAATGATATGCAAAGCCACAACCTTGGGGAAGCTATGTTTGATGAAGATGATATTTTTTGTCCCCCAAGTTTTGATGAGCAAATTTACTATGATGAAAGCATGCCTCCTATCTATGATGATTATTGTGATGACACGCTATGCTTTAAATAATAATGATAACCATGAAACTTGTCATATTGATCTTAATTTTCAATCACATGATAGTTATTTTGTTGAGTTTGCTCCCACTAGTATTAATGAGAAGAACCTTGCTTATGTGGAGAGTAGTAAATTTTCTATGCTTGTAGATCATGAAAAGAATGCTTTAGGTGCTGGTTATATTATTGAATTCATTCATGATGCTACTGAAAATTATTATGAGGGAGGAATATATGCTTGTAGGAATTGCAATAATATCAAGTTCCCTCCCCATGTGCTTAAAATTTTAAAGTTATGCTTGTTTTACCTTCCTATGCAAGTCGATTATTGTTCCCATAAGTTGTTTGCTCATAAAACCCCTATGCATAGGAAGTGGGTTAGGCTTAAATGTGTTAGTCATATTCTTGATGATGCTCTCTTTATGTTTCAATTCTTATCCTTTATGTGAGCGTCATTGAAATCACCATGCCTAGCTAGAGGCGTTAAACGATAGCGCTTGTTGGTAGGCAACCCAATCTTATTCTTGTTCCTTGATTTTTGTTCCTGTTCAGTAATAAATAATTCATCTAGCCTCTGTTTAGATGTGGTTTTACGTGTTAATTAGTGTTTGTGCCAAGTATAACCTTTGGGAAGACTTGGATGAAGTCTTTATGATCATACTGTAAAAAAAACAGAAACTTTAGCGCTCACGAATTGCTGCCATTTTTATTTGGAGAGTAATATTTAGTTAATTCTTTTTGCATATGATTAATAGATAAATTCCTAACGTCCAGCAATTTATTTGAGAATTTTATGAGTTCCGGAAGTATACGTTTGATCCAGGTTACTACAGACTGTTCTGTTTTTGACAGATTCTGTTTTTGATGTGTTGTTTGCTTATTTTGATGAATCTATGGCTAGTAAAAGAGTTTATAAACCATAGAGAAGTTCTAATACAGTAGGTTTAACACCAATATAAATAAAGAATGAGTTCATTACAGTACCTAAGTGGTTATTTATTTTCTTATACTAACGGAGCTTACGAGTTTTCTGTTAAGTTTTGTGTTGTGAAGTTTTCATGTTTTGGGTAAAGATTCGATGAACTATGGAATAAGGAGTGGCAAGAGCCTAAGCTTGGGGATGCCCAAGGCACCCCAAGGTAATATTCAAGGATAGCCAAGAGCCTAAGCTTGGGGATGCCCCGGAAGGCATCCCCTCTTTCGTCTTCGTTCATCGGTAACTTTACTTGGAGCTATATTTTTATTCGCCACATGATATGTGTTTTGCTTGGAGCGTCAATTTATTTTGTTAGGATTTTCTTGATGTTATTTAGAACAATTTTTTGCATCTTTTATTTCAATGAAAGTGGCATTGATAGCCTTTACTATGCCTATTTTAGAAGTCCACATGTTGCTGTTTGAAAACAGAAAGTTTACCGCTATTGCAATAATTCCCTAGAAAAGTCAGAATGTGATAAAATGTTGAAACTTTTAACTTTTGCATATTAAGCTCTGATAAATTTACTACAGTGGGAATTTTCTTTCGTAATTTTTGGAGTTAGGGAAGTATGGATCTTGCTGCACTCTTTACAGACTATCTTGTTTAGGCAGATTGTTGTTATGTTTGCATTGTTTGCATATGTTTGCTTCTTTAATGATTCTATTTGAAGATAGGGCTATTAAATATGCAGAGGCATTTAGTACGCAATGTTGAATAATAATTTTAGTGATTTGCTACAGTAGAGTATGATAAGGTTTTGGCAATGGTTTATACTAACTTATCTCACGAGTCCTTGTTGAGTTTTGTATGGATGCAGCTTTTGAGATTTAGGGAGACCGTGATACGAGAGGAATTAAGGAGACACAAAAGCTCAAGCTTGGGGATGCCCAAGGCATCCCAAGATAATATTTCAAGAAGTCTCAAGCGTCTAAGCTTGGGGATGCCCAGTTGGCATCCCACCTTTCTTCTTCAACAACTATCGGTTAGTTTTGGTTGATCCTAAGTTTTTGCTTCTTCACATGATGTTTGCCATTCTTAGAATGTCATTTTATTTTGCTTTGCTTGATGTTTGAATAAAATACCAAGATCTGAAATTCTTTAATGTTAGATAGCCTTCACATAGTTGCATAATTATTCGACTACTCATTGATCTTCACTTATATCTTTCGGAGTAATTCATCGTTTGCTCTAGTGCTTCACTTATATATTTTTAGAGCACGGTGGTGGTATTATAGATATAGATGAACTCTCATGATTCACTTATATCATTTTGAGAGTTTTAAATAGCATGGTAATTTGCTTAAACAATCCTAATATGCTAGGCATCCAAGAATAGTAAAAACTTTCATATAGAGTATTGAATACTAAGAGAAGTTTGATGCTTGATGATTGTTTTGAGATATGGATATGGTGATGTTAGAGTCATGCTAGTTGAGTAGTTGTGAATTTGAGAAATACTTGTGTTGAAGTTTGTGATTCCCGTAGTATGCACGTATGGTGAACCGTTATGTGATGAAGCCGGAGCATGATTTATTTATTGATTGTCCTCCTTATGAGTGGCGGTCGGGGACGAGCGATGGTCTTTTCCTACAAATCTATCCCCCTAGGAGCATGCACGTAGTAATTTGTTTCGATAACTAATAGATTTTTGCAATAACTATGTGAGTTCTTTATGACTAATGTTGAGTCCATGGATTATACGCACTCTCACCCTTCCACCATTGCTAGCCTCTCTAGTACCGCGCAACTTTTGCCGGTACCATAAACCCACCATTTACCTTCCTCAAAATAGCCACCATACATACCTATTATGGCATTTCCATAGCCATTCCGAGATATATTGCCATGCAACTTTCCACCGTTCCGTTTATTATGACACGCTTCATCATTGTCATATTGCTTGCATGATCATGTAGTTGGCATTGTATTTGTGGCAAAGCCACCGTTCATAATTCTTTCATACATGTCCCTCATGCATCATTGCACATCCCGGTACACCGCCGGAGGCATTCATATAGAGTCATATCTCGTTCTAACTATTGAGTTGTAATTCTTGAGTTGTAAGTAAAAAAGAAGTGTGATAATCATCATTATTAGAGCATTGTCCCAGTGAGGAAAGGATGATGGAGACTATGATTCCCCCCCAAGTCGGGATGAGACTTCAGACAAAAATAAATAAATAAATAAATAAAAGAGGCCAAAGAAGCCCAAATAAAAAAAAGGAGAAATAGGCCATAAAAAAGAGAGAGGCCCAAATAAAAAAATAGAGAAAAAGAGAGAAGGGGCAATGCTACTATCCTTTTACCATACTTTTGCTTCAAAGTAGCACCATGATCTTCATGATAGTGAGTTTCCTATGTTGTCACTTTCATATACTAGTGCGAATCTTTCATTATAGAACTTGGCTTGTATATTCCAATGATGGGCTTCCTCAAAATGCCGTAGGTCTTCGTGAGCAAGCAAGTTGGATGCACACCCACTAGTTTCTTTTGTTGAGATTTCATATACTTATAGCTCTAGTGCATCCGTTGCATGGCAATCCCTACTCACTCACATTGATATGTATTGATGGGCATCTCCATAGCCCGTTGATACGCCTAGTTGATGTGAGACTATCTTCTCCTTTTTGTCTTCTCCACAACCACCACTCTATTCCACCTATAGTGCTATATCCATGGCTCACGCTCATATATTGTGTGAAGATTGAAAAAGTTAGAGAACATCAAATGTATGAAATAATTGCTTGGCTTGTCATCGGGGTTGTGCATGATTTAAATATTTTGTGTGGTGAAGATAGAGCATAGCCAGACTATATGATTTTGTAGGGATAGCTTTCTTTGGCCATGTTATTTTGAGAAGACATGATTGCTTAGTTAGTATGCTTGAAGTATTATTATTTCTATGTCAATATTAAAATTTTGTCTTGAATCTTTCGGATCTGAATATTCATGCCACAATTAAGAAGAATTATATTGAAATTATGCCAAGTAGCACTCCACATCAAAAATTCTTTTTTCATTTACCTACTCGAGGACGAACAGGAATTAAGCTTGGGGATGCTGATACGTCTCCAACGTATCTATAATTTTTGATTGCTCCATGCTATATTATCTACTGTTTTGGATGTTTATGGGCTTTATTATACACTTTTATATCATTTTTTGGACTAACCTATTAACTCAGAGCCCAGTGCCAGTTTATGTTCTTACCTTGTTTTAGGGTTTCGATGAAAAGGAAAATCAAACGGAGTCCAATTAAACTGAAACTTCACGGAACTCATTTTTGGAAGGAAAGAAGCCCAGAAGACTTGAAGTGCACATAAGGTAAGCTTCGAGGAGGCCACGAGGTAGGGGCGTGCCCACCCCCCTAGGGCGCGCCCTCCACCCTCGTGGGCCCCTCGTGGCCCCCCTGACATACTTCTTCCGCCTACATATCTCCATATACCCTAAAAACATCGGGGAGCACAATAGATCGGGAGTTCCGCCGCCAGAAGCCTCCGTAGCCACCAAAAGCCATTCTAGACCCGTTTCGGCACCCTGCCGGAGGGGGAATCCCTCTCGGGTGGCCATCTTCATCATCCCGGTGCTCTCCATGACAAGGAGGGAGTAGTTCTCCCTCGGGGCTGAGGGTATGTACCAGTAGCTATGTGTTTGATCTCTCTCTCTCTCTCTCTCTCATGTTCTTGAGGTGATACGATCTTGATGTATCGCAAGCTTTGCTATTATAGTTGGATCTTATGTTTCTCCTCCCCCTCTACTCTCTTGTAATGGATTGAGTTTTCATCTTGAAGTAATCTTATCGAATTGAGTCTTTAAATATTTGAGAACACTTGATTATGTCTTGCCGTGCATATCTATGGTGACAATGGGATACCACGTGATTCACTTGATGTATGTTTTGGTGATCAACTTGCGGGTTCCGCCCATGAACCTATGCATAGGGGTTGGCACACGTTTTTTTCGTGATTCTCCAGTAGAAACTTTGGGGCACTCTTTGAGGTTCTATGTGTTGGTTGAATAGATGAATCTGAGATTGTGTGATGCATATCGTATAATCATACCCATGAATACTTGAGGTGACATTGGAGTATCTAGGTGACATTAGGGTTTTGGTTGATTTGTGTCTTAAGGTGTTATTCTAGTACGAACTCTAGGGCTATTTGTGACACCTATAGGAATATCCCAACAGATTGATTGGAAAGAATAACTTTGAGGCGGTTTCGTACCCTGCCATAATCACTTCGTTTGTTCTCCCCTATTAGTGACTTTGGAGTGATTCTTTGGTGCATGTTGAGGGATAGTTATGTGATCCAATTACGTTATTATTGTTGAGGGAACTTGCACTAGCGAAAGTATGAACCCTAGGCCTTATTTCCTAGCATTGCAATACCGTTTACGCTCACTTTTACCATTAGTTACCTTGCTGTTTTTATAATTTCAGATTACAAATACTATTATCTACTATCCATATACCACTTGTATCACCATACAATTTACCATTGTATTGAGTGTGTTGGGGATACAAGAGACTCTTTGTTATTTTGTTGCAGGGTTGCTTGAGAGAGACCATCTTCATCCTACGCCTCCTACGGATTGATAAACCTTAGGTCATCCACTTGAGGGAAATTTGCTACTGTCCTACAAACCTCTGCACTTGGAGGCCCAACAACGTCTACAAGAAGAAGGTTCTGTAGTAGACATCAAGGAGCCATGAGAGGGCGCCGTCCTTCAGAGCCATGGGAAACTAGTTCGCCATGACCTTTTCGTCGCCATGGGCCGCCTCGATGCTCAGCTCGTAGAGCTGCAGAAACTCCGCAGGGCCGGGGTGACGTCATAGCGAGAAGGCAGATCCGGCTTGAACTTGCTCGGCCAGACGATGCTATGCAGCTCAGGAGTGAAGGCACGGCAGCTCGCCGTGGCCACGGGGCCCGCCATGGAGGTGGAGCTTGACCTTGGCGTCCCTGTGCCGCCACGGCAAGTGGCAGATGGCCGTGCTGTAGCAAGCGATCCTGACGTGGTGGTGCTGGAAGTGGTGGAGCATCTTCTTGCGGGCGGGGACCTCCTGGCAACTTCTTTCTTCATGCGCGGGCTCATGGCATGGTGAATCACGCCGCTGGGCCGCGCATCTTGGAGCGAGGATGCCGTCTTGACGCAGGGGAGGCTGAGGTGCTCCCTGAGCCGTGCACCTTGGCATGAGGGCACCATCTTGGTGCTGAGTGGGTGGAGGAGCTCCGTGAGCCACATCGCCCGCAGCCGGGGGCGGGCGAGGCAGTGAGAGGGATGGTGTTGTAGAGCCCCCCGCGGTGCTGACGAGCTCGGCGATGCGGTCCAACCAGTCCTTGTAGAGGTCGTCGACCGGGCGGTAGGGCAGGAGCTCGCGTGGCATGAGCAGCGCGGCCTGCGCGTCCGTGGGGGCGCGGGAACGTGAGACGATGAGACGGGCGGAGTCAGCGACAGGGTGGTGGTGCGACCGTCTCACCGCACAGAGGGGTGTAGTGAGGAGGCTTGCTGCTCGTTTGTCGCCAGGCCGGTGGCGGCGTTGGCGGCGGGTGACGGAGAACGACAGGGAGGTCGGCTGACAGGGGCGGTCTGAGCAACACGGGTGGCGAGGGCGGCCTGATGCTCAACGCGGGCCCGGTGAGCGTCGGGCATGAACTTGGCGAAGCGGGGAAGCGTGGATCGATGAAGATTAAAGCATCGGCGCATCACTACCTGGCACGCCAAATGTCGGATTTCGGGTTCCGGCAAAACCCTTGAGGTTCGAACACTGGGGTCTGCACAAAGATCTCTCCCCCTCTCTAGCTCGCGCATTCTATGATCTCACGGCCTAGCTCGATGAACCAAAAGAACATGAGACACAAGATTTATACTGGTTCGGGCCACCGTTGTGGTGTAATACCCTACTCCAGTGTGGTGTGGTGGATTTCCTCTTGGGCTGAGGATGAACAGTTACAAAGGAAGAACAACCTCGCGAGGTGAGGTGTTCTTGTGCTTGGTGAACTTGAGTGGCTGTGGTGCTCTAGATCCGATCTTGGTCCCTCTCTCTATGGTGGTGGCTAGTCCTATTTATAGAGGCCCTGGTCCTCTTCCCAAATATTGAGCGGGAAGGGACCCCACAACGGCCAAATGCGAAGGGAGACAACTAGTACAAGCTATCTTGACAAAAGTAGTCTTCGCCTGCCAAACGCTCTGGTGGTTACGCCGTCTTGGACTCTAGGGTGACCTCCTGTCCTGCCGTCCTGCTGGTCTTGTTCTTGTTGCACCGATATGGAAACCTTTGCCTGATGCCTCCGGACTTCTCGTCTGCACTTGCCCCTTTAGCACCAAAGAGGAAACGAGGACACTGCGCGCGCTAGCGCCCGCCTGGTTCCAGTCGTCATGGCTTGCATCACAGGAACCTCACGAGATGTCCCTTGCCTTGATCTCTCTGCCCCTCGCGAGCCAGCCTGGTGAGGCCGCCCCTGAGGAGGTCTTGCATCGTCCGCCTTGCGAGGCATGGCCCCTCGCAAGGTTCTTGAATGTTTGCTGGTGAAGATGGGCCGTACAGGGCCGCTAGTGGAGCCACACTGCGGGCCACAGGCAGGCAAGTCTAGGGACCCCCGTTCCTAGAACGCTGACAATGTCCTAATAGAACAAGTGTCAAGATAGGAGAGCACTCGGAAACCAACTCACTTGGACATTATCTCGGAGGGCTGCACTGGCATCATAGGCAGCTTGGCTGGTCTCGTGCACTGTCTTCATCTGCTCCATCATCAAGCCTGCTTGGCATATTGCTTCCGCAGCAGCGCCTGCTTGGTCTTCCGGGACATGATGGGTGACGAACAACGAAGACGTGGGTCTAGTCACGGAAGCTTGAGGATCCGAGGCGTGGTGCTGGACAGATGAATCGGGAACTTGTGCAGTCGACGAGGAAGGGCGTTCAGTCGACACTGGAACAACAAAAGTAACAGAAGCACAGTTCATGTCTCCGAACTGCTGAACCACTGGTTCCGTCACCGGCGTTGACTGGGACGTCTTGCCAGCTGGTGCATTCTTGCTCGAAGTCCTACCCCTCCTCCCCATGACTATCTGTGGAACATCTTCGTCGTCATCTGGAAGTTCAATGACATTCGGTGGAGCTGCAAAGCAATCAGTTACATGAGTTCAGTCGACCATCAAAATGGTTGATAAAGTAAAGACCAAATGACAAAAGTTATACCCGCTTGGGAGGTGACTGCGTCCTCCATCTCCTCGGCTTCATCATCTTGGTACATTGAAGTCCCAGAGGCAGCACTGCAAATTTCAGAATTTACTCAGTTAAAACAGGGAAGTGAATCGACCAAGGAACGGGTCATGCTGAAAATAAGAGGTCGAGCTTAGTGATTACCCAAAAGCGATAGGGACGTCCACTTTGATCTTGGGCAAGGCCTTCCAGGGTTTTGGCGGCACGACTTTGATTTGCTTCGGAGCTTTCTTAGTCGGCGCAGGAGAAGATGTCCTTGTGCACTTGGAAGTCTGTTCAGTCGGCGGAGTCGCTTTGCCACGGACACTGGCCGGGTACTGCCTCTGCTTGGAGCGTCTTTTCGTGCGAGGAGGGGAATTGACCTCCTCACCACCACTCAAGTCCTCGCTCTCCTCATATCCCCTTCCGTCAGAATTCCACTCGGCACTATCGCGTCCACTCGCCTCTCCCTCATGCTCCTGCTCTCCATTGGGCATCGAGTACATCTCAGTGTAGATCTGCAAGACACGGGGTCGAGTGGATATCAATCAGTCTCAAGCACAAACACATATCAGAGCAAAATACACTCGGAAGGAAAGAATAAGACCTTGTCAGGTTCGGTGGTGTTGTTGAGTGGAGGAACCCTCCTAGACCCCCTGGGGTTGTCTTTGTTGCCAGTAATACCTTGCGGCCACTGCGCCACCGTCCCCTCATTGACATCCTTCGGGTGGATCCGAGTGCTGTATTCAACACCCGAGTACATCCACATTGGATGATCACGGGCTTGGAGTGGCTGGATGCGTCGACTAAGAAAAACTTCTAGCAAGTCCATGCCAGCCACCCCGTCGCGGACAAGTTTAACCACTCTCTCAACCAACATATTCACCTCCACTTTTTCAGCTGGAGTCACTCTCAAAGGAGAAGGCTTCTCTACTCGTTCTATGGAAAACGGGGGAAGGCCAGTCGACTGGCTCGGGGTCAGTTGGTCCTTACAAGAGAACCAAGTCGTTTGCCACCCCCTGACTGACTCCGGAATAATCATGGCGGGGAAAGTGCCTTTATTTCTCATCTGGATCCCCAGACCTCCGCACATATGGATCACGTGTGTCCTCTCATCACTCGGATTGGCCTTTTTTACCAACTGAGAACGGCAGGTGAAAATGTGTTTGAAGGTGCCCCAGTGCGGTCGACAACCCAGAAAGTTTTAACACATAGACACATATGCGGCAAGGTATGTTATGGTGTTGGGAGAAAAGTGATGAAGTTGGGCTCCAAAAAAGTTCAGGAAACCCCGGAAAAAGGGGTGGGAGGAAAAGAGAAGCCGCGGTCGACATGGGTCGCAAGAAGGACGCACTCACCCTCTTGCGGTCGCGGCTCAGTCTCGTCCTTCGGAAGCCGCCAAGATTTGTGTGGAATCAAGCCCCCATCCACCAAATCCTCTATGTCTTCTTGTTGGATCATCGACCGGATCCAGTTGCCCTGGATCCAGCCGGGCGGCAGGCCAGTTCTCGATGATGACCTTGCCCGGCTCGTCTTCTTCCCCTTCGCCTTCGCCGTCGCCTTCTTCGCATGCTCCAAAGCCGCTGTCTTGTCCTTCCCCATTGTGGCGGATTGAGCTTGGACTGGGCGGCGGCGCTAAGAGCAGAGGCAGATGCGGTGGAGAAGCAGAGGAAGAAGGGGGGAATTGGTCGCATAGTGCAAAGGCCCTAGCCCGAATGCCTTATATAGTTTGGCTCCCTGAGTGGCTGACTTGTGGGTCCAGGTGATCCTGTCAAATCCCGCAATAGTCGCGCGTGTAGTACATGGAAAAAAAGGTGGCGTAGGGATCAAGGAGCCCTTGCCTAATCCTCTCCAATTACCACAGCCCTCTCCGCCTCGCGCGCTTCCCCAAATTTTGAATCCCGCAAGATCCGGAAACGGCAGAGCAGTCAATCACGCCGGAGATTTTATGCAGTATTAGCAGTCGAAGCTTATCAGCAAAATTCACTCAACAATCTCTGAATGGCTCAAGGAAACTGAAAATGAAGTCGAAATTGTTGCATGGTTCTCCAACCCAAGTAAAATGCTTCCGCAGCGTGAAGATTGGGTCGGAACCATCTTCAACACCATCTCCACTCGGACCCAGAACCATTCGGGGGCTAATGACGACGACATGTACCTAGGGTAGGGCAATAGACCTGATCTAAGTACCCTTCGCAAGGACACAGCCCTATAGTCAAAGACATTCAAAGGACGGCAAATTCTACCGACTGGGATCACCTCAAGATGCAACACACTCGACCATGAGTTTCACTCGGATAACCCAATTCCATTCGACCAGGATATAATCATTCGATCACATCAGAAACCACTCGGAGTACAGAAGATCTAAGTTCACTTTGGATCACAACGGTCGGACATTCACTCAGTAGATTTAAGGGTCATTTATATCACTTTAATGATGGCGTTACCAGTAACGTCCTATCTTTCGGTACATTGAACCCTGGGTAACGGGGGATGGCTGGGGTCCTGGCGCACTCTATATAAGCCACCCCCTCCTCTGTGACAAGGGTTCGCACCCCCTGTAACTTCACGCATAATCCAATTGACCAAGCCTCCGGGCAGCGAGACGTGGGGTTGTTACTTCCTCTGAGAAGGGCCTGAACTCGTAAATCTTGCGTGCACAACTTCACCGTAGCTAGGATCTTGCCTCCTCATACCTACCCCCCATTCTACTGTCAGACTTAGTACCACGACAGAGAGCTCCCGTCGACCCAAGAGAGCCTAGATTTGGTGCCAGGTCTGTTCTTGTTGAAGGTTTGGTTAAAAGAGGAAGAGCACATAGGGAAGGTCATGACAGAGATCATCCAGTTAATAGCAGAGCATTGGTTTCAGGACTCGAGTGTTTCAGCAGGGCCATTAGGGCCACTGAGATCCCTCCCAACTTCAGATTGGCTGCTGGAGTAAGCATGTTCACCGGTGAGTCAAAGCCAGATACTTTGCTAGAAGATTACCGAGTGGCAGTTCAGATTGGCGGGGGAAACGATGATGTGGCCATGAAGCACCTCCCCCTCATGCTTGAAGGTTTGGCCAGAGCTTGGTTTGAATCAACTGGCCCCTGGGAGCATTCTTTGCTAGGAAGATCTAGCCTGAGTGTTCATCAAGACATTCGAGGGCACGTGCAAGCGACCTGCTGGGCTAACTGAACTGCAGCATTGCATTCAGAAGCCGAATGAAACTTTGAGAGATTTCATCCAGAGATGGACTACCCTTCACCATGTGGTGGAAAATGTGTCAGAGCACCAGGCCGTCTGCACTTTCAAAGAGGGCATCCGATACAGAGAGCTCATCCTGAAGTTTGGACGATCCAGAGACATGTCTCTCAATTGAATGTTGGAAATAGCCACTGAGTATGCAAATGGTGAAGAAGAAGACCGACTCCGCAATGGTAAAGGGAAACAGTCGACCAGGACACCGGAGGTGGAAATAGCAGTCGGAAACAGAAGCGTAAAGCAAAAGTTTTAGGTTTCGCAGAGGCTACAGTTCTGAATCAAGGAAAGTTCAAAGGAAAACCTAAGGGGCCGTGGGTGCCCAAAAAGGTGACAGATCGGTCATGCAACGACGTCCTGGATTTACCGTGTCATATACACACAAAAAAGGACGAAGAGGGTAACCTGATTCTACCCAAACATACCACTCGGTAGTGTCGGCTCCTGATGCAGCAGTTCCGGGAGGCTCAGCCCCCGGATAAGGACTCTGATAAGGAGGAAAAGGAAGAAGAAGATGATGGCTACCCCAATGTAAACGCTACTTTGGTGATTTTTGCTGACGTTGAGAGAAAAAGTTGACTGAAGGTTATCAACAGAGAAATGAACATGGTTGCTCCAGAAACTATGATGTACTTAAAGTGGTCGAAGACTCCCATTACAGTCGACCAGTCCGATCACCCAGCGCACATTGCTACCCCCGGGCGGCAAGCATTGGTGGTCGACCCAATCGTTGGCGGCACTCGACTGACTAATGTTCTCATGGATGGTGGCAGTGGATTGAACATTCTGTATGCTGAGACTCTCCGAGGGATGGTCATTCCGATGTCCAAACTCAGTGAGAGCAACATGCGGTTCCATGGGGTCATCCCAGGGAAGAAGGCAGAGTCACTCGGATAGATCGTTCTTGATGTGGTTTTCGGTGATTCCAAGAATTACCGTAAGGAGAAGTTGACGTTTGAAGTAGTGGATTTTCACAATGCCTATCATGATATTATGGGCAGACCCGCATATGCTCGTTTCATGGCCCGCCCATGTTACGTGTATCTTAAGTTGAAGATGCCTGGACCCAGAGGTGTGATCACAGTCACGGGGAAGATCCCTCTGCGGCTCCGACTCACATTTCAACAATACTCGATAGCAAATAGGAAGAAGCGCTCATCCAGTTCCTCCATGAGAACTGAGACATCTTTGCATGGAAGCCATCTGACATGCCAGGTGTACCCAGGGGACTGGCTGAGCATCGTTTGCATGTCGACCCAAAGGCAAGAACTGTCAAGGAACATCTCCGTCGGTCCGCCGTGGAGAAAAGGAAGGCAATTGGTGAGGAAGTGTCTTGGCTCATGTCATCTAAGTTCATTCACGAGATATACCACTCCGAGTGGCTCGCAAATGTCGTCATGGTCCCCAAGAAAGATGATTCACTTCATATGTGTATTGACTTCAAGCATATCAATCGGGCCTGCCCGAAAGATAATTTTCCTCTCCCCCACATCGATCAGATTGTCGACTCGACTATGGGGTGTGAGCGTTTGTCCTTTTTGGATGCATATTCCTTGTACCACCAGATCCATCTGTATGGGCCCGATTAAATAAAAACGGCCTTCATCACCCCATTCGGGTGTTTTTGTTATGTTACCATGCCTTTTGCTCTCAAGATTGATGGTGCCACATTCATGCGCATGATTCAGAAGTGCTTGCTCACTCAAATTAGTCGGAATGTGGAAGCATACATGGATGATATAGTAGTTAAATCATGCATAGGTTCCGACCTACTGGCTGACCTTGCTAAAACATTTTCTAAACTAAGAAGATATGATATCAAGCTCAATCCGTCGAAAAGCACATTCGGAGTTCCAAGGGGAAAGTTACTCGGTTTTCTCATTTCCAAACAAGGGATCGACGCAAACCCAGAAAATATTGGAGTAATCCTCCGAATGAATTGCCCTGTGTGTGTGCATGACGTTCAGAAGCTTACCGGTTGTTTGGCTGCATTGAGTCGGTTCATTTCACGTCTCGATGAGAAGGCGTTACCTCTTTACCGACTGATGAAGAAATCTGATACTTTCGAGTGGACTCCCGAAGCTGAAGCAACGTTTGTACAGTTCAAAGCCCTGCTTTCCACCTAGCCGGTGCTTGCTGCTCCAGTCAGCAAAGAGCCTCTATTTTTGTATATCACAGCCACTGGACAGGTTGTCAGCACAGTGCTTACGATCGAGCGGGAGGAAGAAGGCAAAGATTACAAAGTTCAACACCCAGTATATTACATCTCTGAAGTTTTGACTCCATCCAAGCAAAGGTATCCGCATTACCAGAAGCTTGTCTACGGAATTTATCTAACCACGAAGAAACTTGCACATTACTTCGCAGACCACTCGGTTTCAGTCGTCAGTGGCGCTCCATTATCAGAAATTTTGAACACGAGATGCAACCGGTCAAGTGGCCAAATGGGAAATTGAACTCCTTCCTCTGGATATCAAGTTCGAAGCAAAAAAGGCGATTAAATATCAAGCAATTGCAGATTTCTTAGCCGAGTGGATTGAACAGCAGCAACCGACTCAAGTTCACTCAGAACACCGGACCATGTTATTTGATGGATCTAAGATGTTGAATGGTTCTGGTGTTGGAGTCGTTCTGGTATCCCCAATAGGCGACATGCTCAGTTACGTTCTCTAGATTCACTTTGATTCCTCCAATAATGAAGCTAAGTATGAAGCGCTTTTGTATGGGTTGCGTATGGCCATCTCACTCGGCGTCCGTTGCTTGATGGTTTACGGCGACTCAGATTTGGTAGTCAACCAAGTGATGAAGGAGTGGGATATCAGGAGCCCTGCCATGACTAGGTATTGCAATGCAGTGAGAAAGTTAGAAAAGAGGTTTGAAGGGTTGGAGCTCCACCACATTCCCCGACTCAAGAATCAAGCAGCTGATGATCTGGCGAAAATAGGTTACACTCGGAAGCCTATACCCAGTAATGTGTTCTTGGAGCACCTCCACACCCAGTCAGTACAAGAAGATCCCTTTACAGAAGAGCCCCCACAACCAATAAGTTCAATTAATCCGACTAATGTTGGAGTGCCGGCGATAGTCGACCTGATCATGGAAGTTTTAGCAATCACTCCGGACTAGATAGTGCCATACATTGCTTATCTGCTCAGGCATGAGCTTCCAGAGGATGAGGACAAGGCTCGTCAGATCGTCTGCAGATCCAAACCCTTTACAATTATAGGTGGACAACTTTTCAGAGAAAGTGTAACTAGCGTAGCTCAGTGATGTATCTCTCCCGAGGAAGGTCGACTGGTCTTGAACAAGATTCAATCAAGGACCTGTGGTTACCATGCGTCTTCTCGGACCATCATGGCTAATGCATACCGAGCTGGATTCTATTGGCCATGGGCGAATGAAATGGTGAAAGATATAGTTGACAAGTGTGAAGGCTGCCATTTTTACTCAAACATATCCCACAAACCTGCAACTCTAAATACTACCCCACTCGTCTGGCCATTTGCGATGTCGGGATTGGATATGGTTGGGCCTTTGAGAACCGGTAGAAGTGGTTTCACTCATTTCCTCGTGGCAGTCGACAAGTTCACTAAGTGGATTGAAGCAAAACCTATCAATAACTTAGACTCAAGTATGGCCATTAGTTCCATCAAAGAATTGGTGTTCCGATATGGGGTTCCGCACAGCATCAATATGGACAACGACTCCAACTTTGATTCTGATGAGTTCAAAGCACACTGTGCTTCCCAAGGCACTTGGGTCAATTACGCATCTGTTGTGCACCCGTAGTCGAATGGGCAAAGCTGAAAGATAAAATGGTTTGATCCTCCAAGGTTGAAACCCTGATTGATGCGCGACCTCAAGCATGCTGCTAGGGCTTGGGTGACCGAGTTACCATCCATTTTGTGGGGATTAAGGACGACTCTCAATCGCCCGACTGGTCGAACCCCTTTCTTCATGGTGTACGGGGCCGAAGCCGTGCTTCCGAGTGATTTGCTGCACAACGCCCCTCGAGTGGAACTTTTCTCAGAGGCCGAGGCAGAGCAAGCACAACAAGATGTTGTTGACCTTCTGGAAGAGGAATCAGAGATGGCGTTGATCCGGTCGACCATTTATCAGCAAGACCTCCGTCGATTTCACGCCCGAAACGTCAAAGCTCGAGCATTTCAGGAAGGAGACCTTGTGCTATGAGTTCATCAGCAGAAACTTCACAAGCATGCCCCTACTTGGGAAGGACCCTTCATCATCACCAAGGTGCTCCACAATGGGGCGTATCATCTTTACAACGTAGCCAAGAAACAAGATGAACCGTGCTCTTGAAACACGGATCTGCTTCGCCACTTTTATACCTAAACACTCAGATTGTCGAGTTGTAATGAGAATCATTTAGATTTTTTATCAAATACATACTTTTCGCAGTGTCCCAATGATTTTTTTTGCATAAACATGTGTGTCCAAATCCCCTAGTGGGTGGCTTAGCCGCAAACCTGATCCGCCTAAGTTTCAAAACACACTCCGAGTAAAGAGCAACCCTCCCACTCGGGGGCTTAGCCGCGAACCTGATTCGCCTAAGTTTCAAGACATACAACAAGTGAAGAGCAATCCTCCCACTCAGGGGCTTAGCTGCGAACCTGATTCGCCTAACTTTCAAAACACACTCCAAGTGAAGAGCAACCCTCTCACTCAAAGGCTTAGCCGCGACCCCGTACTCGCCTAAGTTTCAAAACATACTCTGAGTGAAGAACAACCCTCTCACTCGGGGACATAGCCGCGAACATGATTCGCCTATTTCAAAACATACTCTGAGTGAAGAGCAACCCTCTCACTCGGGGACTTAGCCACGAACCTGATTTGCCTAAGTT
>NC_041384.1:232912029-233001959 GCF_002162155.2 Triticum dicoccoides | reverse complement strand
GTTTCAAAACATACTCCGAGTGAAGAGAAATCCTCTCACTCGGGGGCTTAGCCGCGACCCCGTACTCGCCTAAGTTTCAAAACATACTCTGAGTGAAGAACAACCCTCTCACTCGGGGACTTAGCCGCAAACATGATTCGCCTATTTCAAAACATACTCCAAGTGAAGAGCAACCCTCTCACTCGGGGACTTAGCCACGAACCTGATTCGCCTAAGTTTCAAAACATACTCCGAGTGAAGAGAAATCCTCTCACTCGGGGGCTTACCTGCGACCCCGTACTCTCCTAAGTTTCAAAACATACTCCGAGTGAAGAGCAACCCTCTCACTCGGAGACTTATCCGCGAACCTGATTCGCCTAAATTTCAAAACATATTGTCGGCATCCTGGGAACGGGGGTACCCAGACTTCCCTACATGCGGCCCATGGCGTGGCTCCATCAGCGGCCCGGTACGGCCCAGTTTTGGCAAGAACGACTCAAGACCCTCGCGAGGGCCAAGCGTCACGAGGCGGACGACACCAAGACCTCCCTAGGGGCGGCCTCACTAGGATGGCTCCCGGGGAGTGGAGATATCAATGCAAGGTGTACCTCGCGAGGTTCACATGACGTGAGCCATGACGACCAAGGCCAGGCGGGCGCCAGCGGGCGCAATGTATCAGCTTCCCCTTTGGTGCCAAGGAGGCAAGCACAGGCGTGGAGTCCCGAGGAATTAGGCAAAGGTTTCCATATTGGTGCAATGAGACCAAGACCGCCAGGACGGATCTCATCGCGGAGCCCACTACAGCGTCACCACCAGAGCAATTGCAGGCGAATACTACTTCTGTTATGATAACTTGTACTAGTTGTCCCCCTTTGAATTTGGCCGTTGTGGGATCCCTTCCCGCCTACATTTGGGAAGAGGACCAAGGCCACTATAAATAGGACTTAGCCACCACCCGAGAGAGGGATCGGATCATTCAGATCATCCTCTCACCCACCAGCTCATCGAGCTCAATAACACCTCACCTCCTGAGGCTGTTCAACCACTGTACTAATTCATCCTCGGCCCCTCGAGGCAACCCACCACAAAGCTGGAGTAGGGTATTACAATGCAAGGTGGCCCAAACCAAGATAAACTGCTGTGTCTCTTGTCCCTTAGGTTCGTGGAGCTAGGATGTGCAATCATTGGGCTAGTAGGTTGGGAAGAGGGAGTTCTTTATATGCACCCCAGTGTTCGAACCTCTCAAGGGTCCGTGGAGCCCCAGATCTAACATTTGGCGCGCCAGGTAGGGGTGCGTCAAAGCTCCGCCTTCCTGTCCGCCTCGTCTCTCTGCCCGTTTCGTCCCTTCGTTTGGCTTCCATGGCAGGCGCCGCCCCTCCGGCTGGATCGACCGGCGTGCGCGGAGGTGCCGAGGACCTCCGAGCCTTCACCCCTGCTTTGCAGTTGGTGCGGTGGCCGCCGAAGTTTAGGCCGGACCTGCAGCCCCGATACGACGGCGCGGCGGACCTAGCAAGCTTCCTCTAGGCGTATGAGGAGGCCGTCTGGGCGGAAGGCGGCGACGACAAGGTCATGGCAAACTGGTTCCCCATGGCCCTCACTGGCGTACCGTGCGCCTGGCTTCTTAGCCTGCCAAAATCTTCTGTGGCCTCCTGGGTAGAGCTGCGCGGCCTCTTCGTCGCACACTTTGTGGCACCGGTGCCACACACTGTCGCAACCCTCCTCGACAGTTCTCTGGCGCCGCCATCGGACCGCCATATCAAGCAGTTCTTTCGTCAAGCAGGTGTCGCGTGAGTGTGACAGGGAACTCCTCTAGGATGGGAGGCACCTAAGGCCGACCTCACCTTCGACTCAAGAGACCATCCTATGCATGACCACTGCGGGCGCAGGCGCGCTCCCAATGCTCTGCACCCCACCATCCATAGCGTGGCGGTAACCAAGACTCTCATCGACGGCGGGGCCGGACTCAATGTGCTCCCCGTGGAAGCTTACGGCTTGCTCCATATATCACACGGCCGGCTCCGCCCCAACAAGCCGTTCTTCGGGGTTGTCGATGGCTCCACCAGCCCCCTGGGGCAAATCCGCCTCCCCGTCACCTTCGGTACCCGCGAAAACTACCGCACCGAGCTCATCGACTTCGACATTGCCCGTATCGGCCTCTCGTACAATGCCATCCTTGGGTACCCAGCCTTAGCCAAGTTCATGGCAGCAACTCACCCTGCCTACAACCTCATGAAGATGCTAGGAAGCAGCGGCGTCCTCACCATGGCTGGGCACACCAAGGAGGCACTGGCGGCTCTTAGGCTTGCCTTCAGGGCCCTGGCTGCCGTGCAGCCGAAAGAGGGAGAGGTCCCTGAGGCCCCGAGGGCTGCGCCGGCAAAGAAGAAGCAGGTATTCTCTCAAAACTGGGCTAGGATGAAGCAGGTGCCTATCGACCAAGATGGGGCACCAGGAGCCACCTTCACCATAGGTGCCAATCTCGTCCCAGACCAAGAAAAGGCGCTGGTCGATTTCTTGCGCGGGAACAAGGAGGGAGACCAAGGACCTGGTTGGGGTCCCAAGGGGGGAGATCAAGCATCACCTAGATGTGTGCCCCAATGTACGCCCAGTGAAGCAGAAGGCACGGCAGCAGTCCATAGAGAAGCAGTCGTTCATTGTCTAAGAAACTCACAAGCTGCAAGACCATGGTGTCATTCGGGAGGTGCGGTTCCTAGAATGGTTGGTGAACCCGGTCGTAGTCCCTAAGAAAGGCAGGAAGGAATGCATGTGTGTCGACTTCACCAACCTCAACAAGGCATGCCCTCAAGACCCCTTTCCGCTGCCGCGCATCATCCAGATCATTGAATCCACTGCTGAGTGTGACCTGTTGTGCTTCCTGGATGCATTCTCAGGGTATCACCAAATCAAGATGGAGGTTGAGGGAGTGCTGGACTAGGGGGTCTCGGGATAGCCGGACTATATCCTTTGGCCGGACTGTTGGACTATGAAGATACGCGATTGAAGACTTTGTCCCGTGTCCGGATGGGACTCTACCTGGCGTGGAAGGCAAGCTAGGCAATACGGATATGTATATCTCCTCCTTTGTAACCGACCTTGTGTAACCCTAGCCCCCCTCCGGTGTCTATATAAACCGGAGGGTTTTAGTCCATAGGACAACATACAATCATACCATAGGCTAGCTTCTAGGGTTTAGCCTCTCTGATCTCGTGGTAGATCAACTCTTGTACTACTCATATCATCAAGAACAATCAAGCAGGACGTAGGGTATTACCTCCATCAAGAGGGCCCAAACCTAGGTAAACATCATGTCCCCTGCCTCCTGTTACCATCCGCCTTAGACGCATAGTTTGGGACCCCCTACCCGAGATCCACTGGTTTTGACACCGACATCGGTGCTTTCATTGAGAGTTCCACTATGTCGTCACCGTAAGGCTTGATGGCTCCTTCGATCATCGCTAGCGATGCGGTCCAGGGTGAGGCTTTCCTCCCCGGACAGATCTTCATATTCGGCGCCTTCGCACTGCGGGCCAATTCGCTTGGCCATCTGGAGCAGATCGAAAGCTACGCCCCTGGCCATCAGGTCAGATTTGGAAACTTAAACTACACGCCCGACATCCGCAGAGACTTGATCTTCGACGGATTCGAGCCCATGCCGGACGTGCCGCACAGTCGCGACGAGCATGACGTAACTCTATCGTCGGACAATGTTCAGGAGATCGCATCCGCAACTACTCTGACCATTAACCCGGAGCAAATCGTGCCATCCGAGAGCGGAGGGATAGACCCGCCATGGAGGTTGCACTCTCAGTGGCGATAGAGCCAGATACTGACTTCACCCCTTACGAGAGCCGTGTCGCCGAACCAGTGGATTCATCTCCGGCCACGGACTCCGAGCCGCTCACATCCATGCCCGTCAAATCCGTCTGGGCGCCGATCATGGAGTTCACCTCCGTGGATATCTTCCAGCACTCACCTTTTGGAGATGTGCTAAATTCATTAAGGTCTCTCTCCCTGTCAGGAGAACCTTGGCCGAACTATGTCCGGCTAGAATGGGAGGCGGACGACGAAGAAATTCGCTGCCCACCCACCACCCACTTAGTAGCCACTGTCGACGACTTAACCGACATGCTCGACTTAGACTCCGAAGACATCGACGGTATGGACGACGATGCCGGAGACAAACAGGAACCACCGCCCACAGGGTGCCGGACCACCACTTCATCACATGACGTATACATGGTGGATACACCTAGAGAGGGCAATGGCGAAGAGACAGCAGGGGATGCACCCTCCAAGCAACCCAAGTACCGATGTCAGCAGCGCCACTCTAAGTCCCGCCATAGGAAAAACAACGATGACAGCGCAGGAGGGAATAATAGTCCACTCGACTCTGGAAGAAACGACAACTGCACCACCCCGGTGACAGAAAACGATCAAGATGCAAACTGCAAACATAGTACGAATCCGACGTCCGAACACGATGACGCCAAGGATAAGCCTAATCAAACCCCGTCTGGGGAAGAAAGCAATCCAGACGAAGATGCACACATCATCTCGAAAACACACACGGAGCAAGAGAACCTCCGCAGAAGGCTTATTGCCGCAACGAGGAGCCTGAAGAAACAGAAGCAAAGGCTCAGGGTAACACAAGATACGCTCAACAGCAAGTGGAACAAAGTAACAAAGTATGGTGGAAGTTACCATAACAATAGCTATCCAAAGCGCAAGCTATTACCGGAATTCGGTGACGAGGCCTTAGAGCCTATAGAGCCGAAGAATGATACGGCCAACCGACGGGATACACCACCTTGTGAACGCGATAGAGCGGCTAACAAAGTCACGCATAAGTCAACACACGATCTACATGAGAACTTGCATCAAATATCCGGCGCGACCAGATCCATCCATGGATCTAGGAAGCGTGCTACGGTACAAAACCAACACCGAATACTGCAACCGTCCAAACACCATGGCACATCCCAATACAGGGGTGCCGCACACCCCCTATGTTTCACCGATGAGGTGCTGGATCATGAATTCCCAGAGGGATTCAAACCGGTGAACATAGAGGCGTACGACGGGACCACGAAACTTGGAGTCTGGATAGAGGACTTCATCCTCCATATTCATATGGCTCATGGAGACGATCTCCATGCCATTAAATACTTGCCCCTCAAGCTTAAAGGGCCAGCTAGGCACTGGCTAAAAAGCCTCCCCGAAAACTCAATTGGAAGTTGGGAGGAGCTCGAGGATACTTTTCAGGCTAATTTTCAAGGGACTTGTGTCCGACCTCCAAATGCAGACGATTTAAGTCATATACTCCAATAGTCCGGAGAGTCCGCCCGGAAGCTTTAGAACAAGTTCCTCACCAAGAAGAACCAAATCGTTGACTGTCCGTACGCCGAAGCCTTAGCAGCTTTTAAACACAACGTCCGAGACGAATGGCTCGCCAGACACCTCGGCCAACAAAAACCAAGAACGATGGCAGCCCTAACGAGCCTCATGACCCGCTTTTGTGCGGGCGAGGACAGCTGGTTGGCCCATAGCAGCACCAGCGACCCAAGCACATCTGAAGTTAGGGATGGCAAAGGTAGCCCAGATAACACGACGGTAAACGCCGGATTCAGGGGCTCCCGACCAGGTCAGCGGAAAAAGCCTTTCAAAGGCAGCAGAGAAGGACAATCTAGCCTAAACAAAATTCTTGACAAACTCTGTCAGATTCACGGCACCCCAGACAAACCTGCAAATCATACCCATAGAGAATGTTGGGTCTTCAAGCAGGCCGGTAAGCTAAACGCCGAACACAAAGGGGAAGAGACACCAATCGAAGACGAGGATGAACCTCGCCAGCAAAGCACCGGAGGACAGAAAAAGTTCCCACCAGAGGTTAAAATAGTAAATGTGATCCATGTGACAAAGAGGAGAAGCAAGCATGCACTCCGATGCACATGCGCAATAGAGCCCATCACCCCTAGGTTCAACCCCTGGTTGGCCTGCCCGATCACTTTTGATCGTAGGGATCACGATAGAAATATCCGGTGCGAAGGACTGACGGCCTTGGTGTTAGACCCAATCATAAATGGGTACCATTTCACATGAGTCCTCATGGACGGCGGAAGTGATCTAAATCTGATATATCAGGACACAATCCGCAAAATGGGGATAGACCCGACACAAATAAGCCACAGTAATACTACCTTTAAGGGAGTAATACCAGGCCAAGAGGCCCGTTGTACGGGCTCTCTACTACTAGAGGTGGTATTCGGTTCTCCCTATAACTTCCGAAGCGAAAGGTTAACTTTTCACATTACCCCATTCTGAAGTGGCTATCAAGCACTACTCAGAAGAACGGCTTTCGCTCGTTTTAACGCAATACCGCATTATGCTTTTCTCAAGCTTAAGATGCCCAGTCCATGTGGCATCATCACAGTTAGTGGAAATATCGAATGCTTTTTATGAATGGAAGAGGACGCGGCGGCTCTAACAGCCGCGAACTAGACAACCTCACTAACCAGAAAAAATGGCAGGTCGTCAAGACCACGGACACGGTTAGATGAGTCCGGCGTTCCATCACATATACATGAGATGGGTTTGATGATCAAACCCTCATAAACGATACCAGGGGCTCCCCACGTGTAATCAGGGCCAGCCCGGCTCAACTTGGCTTCTCTTGAATTTTGATAGTTCATTGATAATAACCAATTCTTCTTTTTTTGGCATGGAAACTTTCACCTAAGTTCTTTCCTTTTACAGATGATAATCGTGCTACACCCGTCCAGGACACGGCACAGCGGATACACGGGCGCAGACGTGCAGCAAGGACCCGCCCAAAGGTTTCTTTGTAGATTAAGACCCTGCGTAAACCTTTTTTACTGTCTCTTGTTGCTCACATCCTTCGGATACTCCACACAACCGAGAAGGATGCTGGCGTTATTGGCATGTGGCCACGCCAGGATTTTGCACGTACCTGGACACATGGGGTTTCTTATTAAGGGCATTTTTTAGCCTGGTATATGTTATAAAGACCGAACACCTTAGGGAGTGTTCGGCGTCGCGAGTTTGGCCCTATATGCATCAGCTCCGAATCATGTCTTTGGTCAAATGTTGGGTTTGCCCGGCTCCCACATTTTGGTACCTTACATTCCGTTATATAGGCTAAGGTAGCACTGGGAGAACTACTGTGATTGTGCCCTGGTTTATCCGGATGAGCACCTCAGTAGAGAAAGCCGAAAACTGACTGTCATGATATAGCGAGAGACTGGTCAACCACTCGAGGACTCATTGGAATCTTTGGGATTCCTCCGCATTAACGAAGGGTCATTTCCAGGTCATGTACGAACGCGCCCCGTATTCGAACAAGCGCAGAAGTACCAGGGGCTATATAGTAGCCCCACTGTCAAACTCCTATGGCTAAGTGAAAGTGTTAAAGCAATATAGTCTGATTGCCTCGTTCGCTGCACTGTCACCTCCATAACGGACCAAGACGTTGGATCAGGTGTGGATATGCATTTTTTGCAAACACCCCCGCATTATATGCGTGAGGGCGGAAGCCGACGACTACAAACTTTTAGGTTATATACATATATACATAAACGGCCGCACAGGAGGCATCATAGTACTTTCGGGCAAAAGTATAAATACAGCCTTAATGATTCAATAAAACATTGTTCTTACAATGGGAATACATGTCACTAGAACAAAATATTCTTCGAGCACTGAGCCTCTATCGAACGAGCGCCTTCAAGAACTTCTTCAAAGTAGTGCTCGGCAGCTACTCGGCCTACAACCGAAACCTGTGTTGCAACAGTGGTGGCCTCCATCTCCGCCCAGTATGTCTTGACACGGGCAAAGGCCATCCGCGCACCCTCTATGCACGCCGATCTCTTTATAGCATCGATGCGTGGCACAACACCAAGGAATTGTTGCACTAAACTAAAGTAGCTATTCGGCCTTGGCCCTCCCGGCCACAGGTGATCCACAACGGACCTCATGGCAAGTCCGGACAACCTATGGAGCTCGGCCCACTCGGCCATTTGCTCATTCAACAGCAATGGACGAACTGGAGCATGAAACTGTGACCAGAACAGTTTTTCCACTTCATGATCTTTCTGATCCTTGAAGTACTCCGCCGCATCAGCAGCGCTTGCAGCCAAATCCGCATAGGCGTCCGCAGAACTCCATAGCCGGTCCAGACGTGCATACTTCGGATCCCCGAACTTAGTCCGCAGCAAGAAGGGTTTCCCAGACATGATATCTGTAGCTTGATTCAGCTCCTCCTTCGTCGCTCTAATTTTGGAGCGGGCTTCCTTGGCAGCACCAGGGCCTTCTCCAGGTCCATCGCCTTCACCCGGTTTTCATCTTCAAGAAGCTAGTAACGGTCAGCGGCATCTTTTAACTCTACAACCATCTTGGCTATTTTTTCCTTGCTCTCGCAATGTGCGGCCTGTTCGGCCCTTAACTCTTCGACCGCCTTTAGAGCGGCTGCATTGCTGCTCCTTGCTTGCTCCTTGGCTCGGGCAAGCTCCGCCCGAAGGGCCTCCACAGTGGAAGCTCCATCTGCAGTCACAACATATTAAAGATACTGGCATCATGCTACTCTTATTATGTGACAATCACCAAGAAATCACTCACCCCGTGCCTCGCCAAGCCGCTTGTTGACAAGCACGATGTCGGCATCTGCCGCGTCAAGTTGCCGCTTTAGCTCGGCAAACCCATCACTCCGGCTAGCCACCGGAGCTTCAGCCACCTACACATAAAGGCGGTTTGGTTATTACCTGGGACTATGATCCTCTGTTTGCCGCCGTTTTCGATGACAACCAGAGTCTCAGGGGCTACTATCTGCATAGGGCACACGTAACGTGTGCGGTACTGTTCAAAATATACATTTTTTCACATACCTCGAAGCCTTTCAGCAGACTCATAAAGGCTTCATGCAAACCGCTTTCAGCGGATGAAATCCTTTCAATTACTGTACCCATTAGCATACAATGCGCTTCTGAGACGGCCTCTTGCCCTAGAAGATCCTTCAGCGCATCCGACCGCACACTGTACGGACCCTTGATGTTGCTCTCCTTAGGAGCCGGATACTGGGGATCCCGGGTAGCTAAAGGGTTATCCTCCGGCCTTAGTGGATCCGGAGATACCCTTCGCGACGACACTTCAAGGTCGCCCGCTTCATTTGGTGGGGTGTCGGGGGGAGGTGTTTCGCTCTCCATCATCTCCGGAAGAAGATCCCCCGAAGACGAACTCTACGGGCTACGATCCGGACTACAATTTATAAGCACTGGTTATTGTCTTCTGAAGTAAGGTAGGATATTTCCACTATTAAAGTACTTTTCGACTACTTACAGGTCGGTAGAGGGCTGATCCCCGCGCGGACATTGTGCGGCAAGAATACCCTCCGAGGAAGGACCCTCTGACGAATATTTCTTCTCCTGTTTGGAAACCTTACTTTCCAGATCTTTAGAGGTAGTCCTTTTAGGATCGAAGTATGTCTAGAGGGGGGGTGATTAGACTACTTGACCAAATAAAAACTTGACCTTTTCCCAATTTTAGTTCTTGGCAGATTTTAGCTATTTTAGGACAACTCAAGCAATCATCACACAATTCAAGCAAGCATGCAAAGAGTATATTGGAAGCGGAAAGTAAAGCATGCAGCTTGCAAGAATGTAAAGGGAAGGGTTTGGAGAATTCAAACACAATTGGAGACACGGATGTTTTTCCCGTGGTTCGAATAGGTGGTGCTATCCTACATCCATGTTGATGGAGACTTCAACCCACAAAGGGTAACGGTTGCGAGAGTCCACGGAGGGCTCCACCCACAAAGGGTAACGGTTGCGCGAGTCCACACAGGGCTCCACCCACGAAGGGTCCACGAAGAAGCAACCACCCACAAAGGGTCCACGAAGAAGCAACCTTGTCTATCCCACCATGGCCATCGCCCACACAGGACTTGCCTCACTAGCGGTAGATCTTCACGAAGTAGATGATCTCCTTGCCCTTACAAACTTCTTGGTTCAACTCCACAATCTTGTTAGAGGCTCCCAAGTGACACCTAGCCAATCTAGGAGACACCACTCTCCAAGAAGTAACAAATGGTGTGTAGGTAATGAACTCCTTGCTCTTGTGCTTCAAATGATAGTCTCCCCAACACTCAACTCTCTCTCATAGGATTTGGATTTGGTGGAAAGAAGATTTGAGTGGAAAGTAACTTGGAGAGCCTAGAGATCAAGATTCATATGGTAGGAATGGAATTTCCTGGTCTCAACACATGAGTAGGTGGTTCTCTCTCAGAACATGTGAGTTGGAATGGTGTATGTGTTCTGATGGCTCTCTCCTCGAATGAAGAGGGGGTGGAGGGGTATATATAGCCTCCACACAAAATCCAACCGTTACACAGTTTTCCAATCCCGGTGGGACCGAATCACAAACTCGGTCGGACCGAAAATGTAAACCTAGTGACTGTTAGAGATTTTCGCTGGGACTGACATGCAACTCGGTAGTACCGATATGGTTAGGGTTTGGGCATAACGTAATCTCGGTGAGACCGATTACACAAACTCGGTGAGACCGAATTTGGTAATTAGCTAACCAGAGAGTTGGTCAGGCAAACTCGGTGGGACCGATTTGCTCTTTCGGTGAGACCGAAAAGTTACAAAGGGGAAACACTGAATTTACATTGCAATCTCGGTGGGACCGATTCGCTCTTTCGGTGAGACCGAAAAGTTACGAAAGGGAAACAGAGAGTTTGCAATCCCATCTCGGTGAGACGGAGATCCCTATCGGTAGAACCGAATTGCTAGGGTTTGGCAGTGGCTAATGACAAGTGAAACTCGATGGCGCCGGATAGGAAGAATCGTAGGACCGAGTTTGGCTTAGGGTTTAGGTCAAATGTGGATATGGGAAAGTAGTTGAGGGTTTTTGGAGCATATCACTAAGCACATGAAGCAAGAGGCTCATTAAGCAACACCTCATCCCTCCTTGATAGTATTGGCTTTTCCTAAAGACTCAATGTGATCTTGGATCACTAAAATATAAAATGAAGAGTCTTGAGCTTTTGAGCTTGAGCCAATCCTTTTTCCTTAGCATTTTGAGGGTTCCACTTTCACATCCATGCCATGCCAATCATTGAGCTTTCCTGAAATAATCATCTTGGAATAGCATTAGCTCAATGAGCTATATGTTGTTATGAATTACCAAAACCACCTAGGGATAGTTGCACTTTCAATCTCCCCCTTTTTGGTAATTGATGACAACATATAGATCAATGCTTCGACAAATGATAATAAGCATGAAATATATCGTCGCTTTGAGAAGTATGTGATAAGTAAGAGCTCCCCCTAAATTTGTGCATATTTAAAATTTGCTTTGGACTGCAAATGCACAAGGAGTTAGAGTCATGGGTTACTCTTCCATGTCACATACATCTTGGTGGAGCGCTTAAAATGATAAGAATGAAATACATGCACTCATCACCAAGAATAGTGAAAGACCACATAAGATAGATAAGATAATAGCATTAAGCAAGCATTAAGTGTAGCTTATGATCAAACACATGATCATCAATGGCTCACAAATAATGACGTAGTATCTCAAGCACTCAAAATCAAACAAGTTCGAAAAACCACCAAATAAAGCAAGAGAGAAAAGCACACTCTCTCTCTCGAAGCCTATGATCTATACATTTTTCTCCCCCTTTGGCAACAAGTTACCAAAAAGTTCCTCGAAAATGCATAGTGCTAGATCGACACTCAGGCTTGATCTTCTGGTGGTGGTGGAGTCCGGATCACTCCAAGGACGAAGGCTTCTGTAGACGCTGAAGTAGACGCTGGAGTTGGAGCTGAAGTAGATGCTGGAGCTGGTGGAACTGAGGCTGTAGTTGGTGCTGAGGTGGTGGCTCTTGTGTCAGCAACTGGCACGGCACACGACCTTGGACCTCGTGGCACTCTGGCAAAGGCATGAGTGGTAGTCCTGCCTCTCCTCTCCTGCATATCATCTTGGAGCTGCTCCACTGCAGACTGAATCTCCGTTACCTTGACATCCAAGTCATAGAACTTTTGTTCCATGATTCTCTCTAGGCTTGCCTAGTTTTGAGTTAGGGTGGCTAGTCCTTGCTTAATCCGCAGGGTGGATGCAATCAGGTAACCAAGCTGATCTTGTTTGGTCTTCAAGAAATACTCAGATGCCTCCTCTTGAGTTGGCATCTTGGCAGCTTTCTCCTTCCTTGCCTTCTCCTTCTTTGTGTATGCTTGGGCAGATGATGGCTCGTTCTCAGTCATGACAACTTGATTGTCCTCAAAATCTGGATGGATGGGAAGGTGTTCCTTATCCAATAAATATATGCCCGTGCCCATCTTGGAGTTAATGAGCTCTTGGATCTAAGGGGCATATCCGCAACTCCTCTTCTGATCTGCTGCAGTCCTTTTGATAGTTTCCACTATGAGGCTCATCACCTTGAACTTCTGAGGCACATCAAATACATGTAGCAAGTTGATAGCATGGCCTCTGATCATCTTGTGATCTCCAGACTTGGGCAATAAGGTGTGCCTCAAGATCCAATTGATAGTTGGCAGGTAATGCACAGACCCAAATTTGAACGTGTCAAGTGCTTCATTTGGAATTTCCTTGTACATATTGGACATAGAGTTATGGTCCATCTTCTTCTTGGCATATATGTCCAAATCATCATCATGCTCCTCTGGGGCATTAATGATCTGTGCCCACTCAGCAACTGTGGATTGGTACCTTGTACCCTCAGACATCCATGTGATCCTCCCATCTGAATAAAAATGTGCTGTGGAGTAGAACTGCATTATAAGCTCCTCATTCCACTTTGTGAGCTTCTGCCCAACAAAGTCAGCTACTCCACAAGCTATGAAGCTGTCTTGCACTCCAGGATAGTGCTCCTCATTGTCCTTGATGTACTGCCAGTCAACCCATCTCATATCACAGACTATTGGCTTCTTATCAAGCAGTACTGTCTCATAGAAGTCCTGCTGTTCCTTAGTGTGGAACCTGTAGTCAACAGCAATCCTCCTCCTTGAAGCATACGGGTCTGCTTCTCTCCACTTCCTCAGCCATGATGGAAGTCTTTCCTAGCACTCTGGCTACGGTCTTCTTGACCCTTTCCTTTCTTTTCTTTCCCTCAGCAGCAACTGGCTCTTTGGGTGCAGGCTTCTCAGTTGAAGCTCTTGCCTTTGACATAGGTTGCCTGCCTGCTGGCCTTTTGATCTTTAGACCTGGCTTTGTGCCTTGAGCTGGCTCAACTCTCTTTGATGTGGCCTCTTCCTCTGCCACATAATCTTCATCTTCGGAGTCTGAAGTTCTCTTCTTCTTCCGTCTGGTGGCAGCTTTTGGCAGATTGCTTGGGGTACTTCTGCTGCCCTCATCTGAAGAGCTGGAGGGACTAGTGCCCTCACTCATGTGCACCTGCTGCTCTGACATGTTCTCGCTGTCACTTTGATCAGACATGCTGCAAGCTCTGACTACTGACCCTGTGAATAGTTTATAGATGAGGTAGAATAGATGAGCATCACAAAATGCAGAGATTTTTGCAAAAAGAATGATCCAAAAACTTAGTTTTAGTTTCCCACTGAAATCATCTCGGATCTACCGATTTTAAAACTCGGTGATACCGAAGCAGTTTTGGAACCTAAACTAGTGAACTCGGTAGGACCGAGTCACAGTTCGGTGGCACCGAGACTGCTAGGGTTTCACAGAGTTCCAAAATCGGTCACACCGATAAGTAATTCTCGGTCAGACCGAGTCTCACTTGTGCAATGGCATAAGCCAAATCGGTGGGACCGAGTTTTTCAACTCGGTGGGTCCAAGATGGTTTCGGCGGAAACCTAACCCTAAAATTTTCGGATCAAAGCTAATCTACGGGCGTATTGACTGGATAGGAGTGTTTCAATCGTGGCAAGAATCATGAAGAACACAATGTGCTAGGAATCGGACGGGGAATAGCACTGTGATCGAGTCCATACCCTAGTTCGGCGGAGACTTGCTACGGCGGCAACGGCGGGGTAGAATTCCCGTTGACGGCGACGGAGACCAGCGACTGGAGGCGGCTGGCGGCGAGAAGACGATCCGGAGACCACGTTGGCAGAGCAGGCTATCGCACGGGCGAAGGGGTTTAGAGAAATTTCCAAATTTTGCCCATGACTATATATAGCCCGACCCTGTCGGTGTGACCGAGTGGAACAACTCGGTGGCACCGAGATTCATAACTGCAGGCAGTTACTGAAACTCGGTGGGACCGAAATGTTCAAATCGGTTGCACCGAGATCGAAAACCTAGATCAACTTAATGATTTCGGTAGGACCGAAAGTGGGGTAACGGTCAGACCGAGAATCATAAAGAGGTTTTGGAAGTTTAAGTCTATGACGAATCGGGGACTCCGAGCGCTCCTCACACAGAGTGGTTCGAATCTGACTTGATCAAATGTTGTGATGCAGCATGAATAGAGTTTGAGACGAGAAAAGCATAGATAGCTAGAGGAGGTACTTAGGCATTCTTGTCCATCCACTTGGCAAAAGAAAATAAAACCAAACAATCAAAACAACAAGTGTATGTCCTCAAATGAGTAAAATATGCAACCAGCATGCTCACACAATAAGATGGCAAATGAAATATGTGGCAAGGCATGCACAGCCAATTCTAGCATCTATCAAGCAATTTGCGATGACAAGGTCATCTATATATGAGTATATTGACTTAGGAGTCAAGTGAGAGCACTTGATCATAGGTCATACTCATCGTTTAAGCTTAAGTGGGGTTACCACTTTTACATAAAGCATTGTTGTGTTCACATCTTTAGAGTTACTTTAGCTCAAGTCTTAGAGTAAAGCTCCCCCTAGATGTGATATCCCCCCTAAGAGGGATGAACTAACCTTGGGTTTTGTCGATGATGACTTCAGGTAGATGTTGAAGATGTGGATGCTCAATGTTGATGTAGATCACTTGGAGCTATCCATTTGAGTGAATTGCACTTTCAATACCTACATGGGTTAGTCCCACAAGGAACAAACAAGGATATCCATAGACATAGAGTGATGCACACACAAGATGATGTCCATGAAAACGTTTAGGTTACCTTGTCCCTTGTCTTACCAACAAGAGGGTTTGTGACTCCTTGAACTAGTGCAAGATGTGGAAGTTGATTGCACTTGTTCTTGCCAAAATGATAAGAGTGAAGTATGTTGGCGGAGTCACCCTCAAGAACTCTTCTAGTTCTTCTTCTTTTGGATCCACACCATCTTGATGGGAATCCTTGGAGTTGTAGTCGTACTTGATGAAGTGGAACTTGAAGTAGTCTTGGGAATCCACTTGACTAAGGTCTTAGGAGCTTCTTCAAATGCATCAATTTCCTCTTGAAGCTTGTCCTTGCCTTTTTGCTCATAGTCTTGTGGTGGAAGATCATCTTGAGCTTGTGTTCCCTTGAAAGAAGTATCATACTTCTCTTGTTGAGGAACAAACTTTGTCTTGGGGTATTGATCTTCTTCCCACTCAACTCCATTGGCATTGAACTTTTGTTCAAAACCAACACCTTGATTCTTCCGGTGCATTCCTTGCTTGCGCACAATTTCCTCGAATTGCTTACTCCCGGCAAGGCTTTTGTACACTCCTTTCTCTATAATTCCCTTCAATAAGCTATTTTCTTGCTCAAGTGTAACTTGGCTAAGAGAATCATGAGTGGAATCAAGAGAACTACTAGAAGCAACAATATTGGATTTAGCATGATCATTGTTACTGCTAGAGGAAGAATATTTCTTGTTCTTGTTACTAGACTTGACTTGAGGCATGTAAGTGGATAAGAGTAAACGCTTGGCAATGTAAGAAGAGCTTTTCTTGCGGAGATCATCATTGATTGCTTTTAAGAACTCAAGATTGAGCTTTTCAAAGCGTAATTTCTCATGAGCTCTTAAAAGTTCTCGATGATCTTCGAAGATAGTTTCATGAGCTAACTTAAGAGTGTTTAGTTCTTTAGTTAGAGCCTCAATCTTCTCCTTATCATTGTCATTCTTTTTATCTTGATTAGCATGTTTAATTGACGTTTCATCATAGTATTCATCACTAGAGTTGTCAACAAGCAAATCATCACCTAACAAGTCATCTTCATCACTATTGAAATCAACATACTCGGGGTGTGTTACCTTAGGACCTTTGGCCATGAAGCATCTTCCAATTCCTTCATTTGATGAGTCAAATATGTCGTAGGAGTTGGTTGACACAAGTGCTAGACCGGCAAGACCTTCATCTTGAGTATCTTCGGAGTCGGAGTGATATCTTCTCTCGGAGTGGCTGTTGGAGTCGGAGCCGGATACCCATTCACCAACATGAGCTTGATGCCTTCATCTTGTGTAGCTCCTTGATGATTTTTCCTTCCTTTCCGAATCCTTGCTTCTCCGTGAGTATCTTCGTTCATAGCGATCATCTCTACTCCTCCTCTCTCTTGGTGGTGATTCTTTGCTTCTTCTTTTTGGAGAATCTTCTCTTCTCTTGTAGGGAGCCGTACACTCATTGGAATAGTGTCCGGGTCTTCCACAACTATAGCAGTTTCGCTCTCGACTAGAAGATCTTTTGTCATTGTAGGACCTTAACTTGAAGCTTCTATCTTTGCTTCTACTCTTGTAGAACTTGTTGAAGTTCTTCACCATTAAGCCCAATTCTTCATTGAAGTCTTGTTTCTCACTTGATGATGTAGGGGCTTCACATGAGGCTTTATAGGCACCACTTGATTTGTTGTGAAGTTCCTCTTTATCCTTAAGTGACATCTCATGAGGAACAATTCTTCCAATCACCTCCGTTGGCTTGAGATCTTTGTAATTGGGCATCATTTGGATCAATGTGCACACGGTATCATATTTTCCATCCAAGGCTCTTAGAATCTTCTTGATGATGAATCTGTCGGTCATCTCTTCACTTCCTAAGCCGGCAATCTCATTTGTGATGAGAGCAAGCCTAGAGTACATTTCAGCGACACCTTCACCATCCTTCATCCTGAACTTGTCAAGTTGGCTTTGAAGCACATCCAACTTGGATTCCTTGACGGAGTCAGTACCTTCGTGCATATGAATCAAAGTGTCCCAAATTTCCTTCGCATTCTCAAGACGGCTGATTTTGTTGAATTCTTCGTTGAAGAGAATATCACAAGCTTGAGCATTGTATTGCAACATCTTCAACTCATCCGCGGTAGCTTCACGGTTTGGTTCTCTCCCATCAAAGAAGTCACCTTGCAAACCAACACACACAATAGCCCAAATGGCGGGGTTATGTCCAAGAATATGCATTTTCATTTTATGCTTCCAACTAGCAAAATTAGTACCATGAAAGTAGGGACCTCTACAGTGGTAATTTCCCTCGCTAGACGCCATACTCTCCTAGGTTGTGAAACCAAGGCTATGACCACCAAAGCTATGGAGATCAAAGCAAATGGAGACCAAAGCTCTGATACCACTTGTAGGATCGAAGTATGTCTAGAGGGGGGGGTGATTAGACTACTTGACCAAATAAAAACTTGACCTTTTCCCAATTTTAGTTCTTGGCAGATTTTAGCTATTTTAGGACAAGTCAAGCAATCATCACACAATTCAAGCAAGCATGCAAAGAGTATATTGGCAGCGGAAAGTAAAGCATGCAACTTGCAAGAATGTAAAGGGAAGGGTTTGGAGAATTCAAACGCAATTGGAGACACGGGAGTTTTTCCCATGGTTCGGATAGGTGGTGCTATCCTACATCCACGTTGATGGAGACTTCAACCCACAAAGGGTAACGGTTGCGAGAGTCCACGGAGGGCTCCACCCACAAAGGGTAACGGTTGCGCGAGTCCACACAGGGCTCCACCCACGAAGGGTCCACGAAGAAGCAACCACCCACAAAGGGTCCACGAAGAAGCAACCTTGTCTATCCCACCATGGCCATCGCTCACACAGGACTTGCCTCACTAGCGGTAGATCTTCACGAAGTAGGCGATCTCCTTGCCCTTACAAACTTCTTGGTTCAACTCCACAATCTTGTCGGAGGCTCCCAAGTGACACCTAGCCAATCTAGGAGACACCACTCTCCAAGAAGTAACAAATGGTGTGTAGGTAATGAACTCCTTTCTCTTGTGCTTCAAATGATAGTCTCCCCAACACTCAACTCTCTCTCTCATAGGATTTGGATTTGGTGGAAAGAAGATTTGAGTGGAAAGTAACTTGGAGAGCCTAGAGATCAAGATTCATATGGTAGGAATGGAATTTCTTGGTCTCAACACATGAGTAGGTGGTTCTCTCTCAGAACATGTGAGTTGGAATGGTGTATGTGTTCTGATGGCTCTCTCCTCGAATGAAGAGAGGGTGGAGGGGTATATATAGCCTCCACACAAAATCCAACCGTTACACAGTTTTCCAATCCCGGTGGGACCGAATCACAAACTCGGTCGGACCGAAAATGTAAACCTAGTGACCGTTAGAGATTTTCGGTGGGACTGACATGCAACTCGGTAGTACCGATATGGTTAGGGTTTGGGCATAACGTAATCTCGGTGAGACCGATTACACAAACTAGGTGAGACCGAATTTGGTAATTAGCTAACCAGAGAGTTGGTCAGGCAAACTCGGTGGGACCGATTTGCTCTTTTGGTGAGACCGAAAAGTTACAAAGGGGAAACACTGAATTTACATTGCAATCTCGGTGGGACCGATTCGCTCTTTCGGTGAGACCAAAAAGTTACGAAAGGGAAACAGAGAGTTTGCAATCCCATCTCGGTGAGACCGAGATCCCTATCGGTAGAACCGAATTGCTAGGGTTTGGCAGTGGCTAATGACAAGTGAAACTCGGTGGCGCCGGATAGGAAGAATCGTAGGACCGAGTTTGGCTTAGGGTTTAGGTCAAATGTGGATATGGGAAAGTAGTTGAGGGTTTTTGGAGCATATCACTAAGCACATGAAGCAAGAGGCTCATTAAGCAACACCTCATCTCTCCTTGATAGTATTGGCTTTTCCTAAAGACTCAATGTGATTTTGGATCACTAAAATATAAAATGAAGAGTCTTGAGCTTTTGAGCTTGAGCCAATCCTTTTTCCTTAGCATTTTGAGGGTTCCACTTTCACATCCATGCCATGACAATCATTGAGCTTTCCTGAAATAATCATCTTGGAATAGCATTAGCTCAATGAGCTATATGTTGTTATGAATTACCAAAACCACCTAGGGATAGTTGCACTTTCAGTCCTCTTCCTTCCCTGGGGAGCGAGAATGTCATATTCTTCCCTTTGGTTGTCCTCCCTCGCGGAGGCGCACATCCCCTCGGTTGGAATGAGTAGCGAGTGAGGTTCGCTTTCGCCCTCTCTCTTCCCCCCATCATCTTCCTTTGAGGGCACTGGATAAGGCACCGGCTCGAGCATCTTGTCCAGTACCGGATTGTCCAAGACCTCAGGAAGGGGGGTCGAACACCTGATCATCATCGCCTTCGCTATCCAGTTCTAGTCAAAGAGCGGCTCTTTAGAATGATGCCATGATAAATAAGAGGACAGCAGGTTCGGCAAGGGATTACTTACTTGGGCAGCGGGGCGGTTGCAACTCAGGCCCACGTCCTCGATGGTGTCCAGACACTCTATTTGGGGTCTGAAGAATGATTTGTACATCTCTTCATGCGTCATCCCGAGGAAATGCTGAATAGCTCGCGGTCCTTCCGGGTTGAATTCCCACATGCGGAGGGGCCGACGTTTGCAAGGTTGGACTCGACGAACTAGCATAACTTGCACTACCATAACCAGACTGAAATCTCCCTCGAAGAGATCTCGGATACGGCTCTGCAGTATTGGCACGTCCTTGGCTGGACCCCAGCTCAACCCCCTACTGATCCATGACATCAGTTGTGGTGGGGGGCCCGAGCGAAAGGTGGGGGCAGCTACCCACTTGGCACTTCGGGGAGCTGTGATGTAAAACCACTCCCGCTGCCACAATCCGGACTCCTCTGGGAAGGAACCCTCAGGCCATGGAGCGTCAACGATTTTTCTTATTAAAGCACCTCCGCACGCTGTGTGCTGCCCCTCGATCGTCTTAGGTTTCACGTCGAAGGTCTTGAGCCACAGGCCGAAGTGAGGGGTAATGCGGAGGAAGGCCTCACATACGACAATAAATGATGAGATGTGAAGAAGGGAATCTGGGGCCAGATCGTGAAAATCCAGCCCGTAATAGAACATAAGACCCCTAACAAAGGGATCCAGAGCGAGGCCTAGTCCTCGAAGGAAGTGGGAGACGAACACAACGCTCTCATTGGGTTCGGGAGTAGGGACGACTTGCCCTCGGGCGGGCAGCCTATGCGAAATTTCGGCGGTCAGATATCTAGCCTCCCTCAACTTCTTGATGTCCTCCTCCGTGACGGAGGAAGGCATCCATCGACCTTGAAGGTTGGATCCGGACATGGTTGAAGGTCCGAAGCACCTGACCTGAGCTTTGGGTGTTAGAACTCAAGGCGGGGGAAGAATTCAATTGAGCGCGGGAGGGAAAAAAGAAAAAGCCTTGTCCCTTTTATAAAGAGGGTGAATATCGAGCGTCCTCGTCGTGGCCGTTTGGGACTTGCCTAAGATCTAGGAGTCATACCAACAGGCATGGTTGGGTTACCCATGTTTGTATTGATAAGAATCCCGTGATAAGGGGGACACGATCTCTGCTTTGACAAGATGTGTCAAGAAAACTACCTCGCATTATGTGTGGACCTGGTTGAGAAAAACGGTTCGAATAATGACCGGGCCATGGCGTGATGTCAAGCTGTCAAAACGTGTCCGCAGATTAGATTTGTGGAAATATTATTCTCTCTATGGTGGTATGTGGAACTTATTTTGCAGGGTCGGACACTGTCCTTGTATTCAAACTCTTCCATGGTGTATTCGGAGGAGGAACCCGCCTTGCAATGCCGAAGACAACACTGCGCACTGGACTCGTCGTCATTGAAGCCTGGTTCAGGGGATACTGAGGGAGTCCTGGATTAGGGGGTCTCCGGACAGCCGGACTATATCCTTTGGCCGGACTGTTGGAGTATGAAGATACGAGATTGAAGACTTCGTCCCGTGTCCGGATGGGACTGTACCTGGCGTGGAAGGCAAGCTAGGCAATACGGATATGTATATATCCTCCTTTGTAACCGACCTTGTGTAACCCTAGCCCCCTCTGGTGTCTATATAAACTGGAGGGTTTTAGTCCATAGGACAACATACAATCATACCATAGGCTAGCTTCTAGGGTTTAGCCTCTCTGATCTTGTGGTATATCAACTCTTGTACTACTCATATCATCAAGAACAATCAAGCAGGACGTAGGGTATTACCTCCATCAAGAGGGCCCGAACCTGGGTAAACATCGTGTCCCCTGCCTCCTGTTACCATCCGCCTTAGACGCACAGTTCGGGACCCCCTACCCGAGATCCGCCAGTTTTGACACCGACAGTGGTGCAGGATGTCGAGAAGATAGCCTTCGTAACCCCGTGCGGGGTGTACTGCTACACCTGCATGCCCTTTGGGCTGCGTAATGCCGGGGCGACCTTCCAACGGCTCATGCACATTGCTCTGGGCCAGCAGCTCGGGAGAAACGCAGAGGCCTATGTCGACGACATAGTGGTAAAATCTCGGGAGGCAAGGACCCTCATTGAGGACCTAGAAGAGACGTTCGCCAGCCTGCACAAGGTGGACTTGCGGCTCAACCCAGAGAAATGCGTATTTGGCGTCCCCTCCAGCAAGCTGTTGGGCTTTCTGCTGTCACACAGATGGATCGAGGCAAACCCGGAGAAGGTCAAGGCAATAGAAAGGATGAGTCCACCACATAACCTTAAGGAAATGCAGAAGCTAGCGGGCTGTGTGACCGCGCTAGGGCACTTCATCTCCAAGCTAGGGGAGCACGCCCTCCCATTCTTTAAGTTGATGAAGAAGAAGGGGTCGTTCGAGTGGACTCCGGAGGCCGACACCGCATTCCAAGATCTCAAGAGATACCTCACCAGCCCGCTGGTGATGGTGGCGCCACGTCCACTCGAGCCCCTGGTGCTCTACCAGGCCGCCATGCCTCACTCAGCCAGCACGACGCTGGTGGACGTCAGGAAGGAGCACCAGTCGAAGGGCCTGCCACACGACTCTGCGCGCTCGGTCAAGGCGACGCAGCCTCAACGCGGTACTCCTGAGGCCATGGCTGCACTAACAGGCGACAAGCTCCTGAGGTCCACCAGCCTCAGGAGGCACCTCAGCCACAGGAGGTCTTGGACTACATCGACAATCCTTCCCTCGTTGAGCACCCAGTGTACTTCATCAGCACGGTACTGCGGGACGCGCGAGCACGCTACCCCATGCCGCAGAAGCTCTTGCCCGTGCTCCTCGTTGCCTCGTGCAAGCTATGCCACTACTTCCAACGACACCCCATGAAGGTCGTTTTGTCCTACCCACTAGAGAGGGTACTCCGGAGCCCCAATGCAGCAGGTAGAGTTGCCGAATGGAACATCAAACTACAGGCATTTCAGCTGGAGTTCAGCACCACCAGGGTCATCAACGGAGCTGTACTCGCCGGCTTTATGGCGGAATGGACTGATGCCCCAGGGCTAGAGGCAGACGAGGACCGATCGCTCTCACCAGGGAGCGAAGCACCAGATGGCTGGGTCATGTACTTCGACGGCGCCTTCGCACGGCAGGGCGCGGGGGCTGGAGCTATGCTCATTTCGCCTACTCGGGACAAGCTCTACTACAACGTGCAACTTTGCTTCCAACACGGTGAAAAGGTCTCCAACAACATCGAGGAGTACGAAGGCTTGATTGCTCGCCTCAAGGACGCAACCGCTTTGGGCTTGAAGCGCCTCACCATCAAGGGCGACTCCTAGCTCCTCGTAAACTTCTCCAACAAAGTGTACGAGCCGAAGGATGAACACATGGAGGCATACCTGGCGGAGGTACACAAGATGGAGAAGCAATTTTTGGGCCTGGAGTTGCAGCACGTGCCCTGCGAAACGAATAAGGAAGCCGACGACATCGCCAAGAGGGCATCCAAGTGCTAGCCTCAGGAGCCCAGTGTCTTCGAGGAGCGGCCCTACAAGCCTTTAGCGGCCCCGCCCGTTGCGGAGCCAGCACTACCTCAGGAGGAGCTCCTGCGAGCACCTACCTCAGGAGCCCCCGCCTGCGGCCCAACCTTAGGAGCATGCCTACTCCTAGCTCTTCAGCCTCAGGAGGGTTGATAGACTGAAGAATTCAATGCGTACCTACTTTAGGGGACCCTGCCGGAGAAGGAAGAAGACGCTTAGCACGTAGCTCGGCAAGCCACAGCCTACTGCATTCAGGACGGTGAGCTTTACCGAAAACGACCAAATGATGTTTCCTTCCGATGCATCTCCAGGGAACAGGGGTGCGAGCTATTAGCCGACATACACGGCGGAGACTGCGGGCATCACTCATCATCGCGCATGTCGGCGTTCTGGGAACGGGGGTCCCCAGACTTGCCTGCCTGCAGCCAGTGGCATGGCTCAAAGGGGGGCCCAGCACGGCCCATCCTCATCAACACAGGCTCAAGACCCTCGCGAGGGGCCAAGCCTCGCGGGGCGGACGACACGGAGCTTCCTCAGGCACGGCCTTACCAGGCTGGCTCGCGAGGAGGCGGAGAGATCAAGGCGGGGTACCTCACAAGGTGCCCGTGACGCAAGCCATGACGACCAAAGGTGCCAGGCGGGCGCCAGCCCGCGCAGTGTCCTCCTTTCCTCTTTGGTGCAAAGGGAGCAAGCGCAGCCACGGAGTACCGAGGCATCAGGCAAAGGTTGCCATTTCGGTGCAACAAGACCAAGACCAGGAGGACTGCAAGATGGAGGTCATTGTGGAGCCCAAGATGGCGTCACCACCAGAGCTTTGTGCAGGCGAAGACTACTTTTGTCAGGATAGCTGGTACTAGCTGTCCCCCTTCAAATTAGCCTGCCATTGTTGGCTCCCTTCCCGCTCGATATTTGGGAAGAGGACCAGGGCCTCTATAAATAGGACCAGCCACCCACAGGGTAGGCAGAGGAGAGGCAGAGGCTAAGGACGAAGAAGAGAAGATCGAAATTAGAGAGAGAGAGAGAGAAGGGTGACTGAACTCCTCCTAGAAGTTCGTCCCCCCCAGCCAAGAATAGACCCTCGCGAGGCTGTTCTTCCTTGTATTGTTCATCATCATCAGCCCAAGAGGCAATCCACCACACCACACACTGGAGTAGGGTATTACACCACAATGGTGGCCCGAACCAGTATAAACCCTGTGTCCCTTGTGTCGTTCTTCCCATAGCCTAGATCTTAGCGAGGCGGAGGGGTGCAGGTAGGTAGGAGGCGAAATCTCCGCGCGCACCCCAGTGTTCAAACCTCAAGGGTCTGCCAGAACCTGAAATCCAACATTTGGCGCGCCAGGTAGGGGTGCACCGGAGTTTTCCCTTCCGCCACCGCCACGACATGCCTCGCGATGAGTAGTGCGTCGCCCGCTCCGGCCGCCGGCGCCAGCACGGGGGCTAGGGGGCTCCGAGCCCTGGCCACAGCCCAGCAACGGGTATGGTGGCCGGACCAGTTCAAGCCAACGACGCCACCGCGCTATGGCAGCGCGACTGATCCGCTGGCCTTCTTGCTGGCGTACGAGGAGGCCAACCTCGAAGCTGGAGGTGACGATAGGGTCATGGCCAACTGGCTACCCATGGCCCTCACCGGCGCTCCGCGCACGTGGCTGCTCCACCTGCCGGCAGCCTCCGTGGCCTCTTGGGAAGAGCCCCGTGGCCACTTCCCCGCCCATCACGCTACACCAACACCCCCGGTCGTCGCAGCCCTCCTGGGCGGCTCGCAGGCGCCGCCTACAAGTCACCACGTCAAGCCGTTCATCCGCCGGGTCAGCGCCGCTCCCACGCGGCAGGGGGCTCTCCCGGACCGGGCGGCGCCCAACGCCGGCCTGACCTTCAGCTCGGAGGACCACCCCTCCAACTCGGCCTGCTCGGGTGCGCTCCCCATGCTGTGCACCCCCACCATCTGCCAGGTGGTCGTCACCAGAACTCTCATCGATGGCGGTGCGGGCCTCAGCGTACTCTCGGTCGAGGCCTTCAACCTCCTCTGCATACCCCTGGAACGGCTGCAACCCAGCCGGCCGTTCTCAGGCGTTGGGGGCGGATCATCCAGCTCCTTGGGACAGATCCGGCTCCCGGTAACCTTCGGCACCTACCACAACTTCCGCACGGAGCTGGTCGACTTCGACATCGCCCCCATCGGCCTTCCCTACAATGCCATCCTCGGCTACCCAGCGTTGGCCCAGTTCATGGCCGCGACGCACCCGGCGTACAACCTTATGAAGATGCCCGGAAGCAGCGGTGTCCTCACTGTGCACGGGGACACCGGAGACGCGCTGCGGGTGCTCAAGCTCGCCTTCAAGACGGTGGCGTCGGCACAGTCTGCCGACTCGGACACCCCCGAGCCCAAGGGGGCTGCACCCGCCAAGAAGAAACAGTTGTTCACCCAAGACAAGGCAGAAACCAAGCGGATACCCGTCGATGAGGACGGGTCCACCAACGCCACTTTCACCATAGGCGCCAACCTCGAACCCGAGCAGGAGGAGGCCCTGGTCGGGTTCCTGCGCATGAACAAGAAGGTATTCACTTGGGAGCTTGACCAGTTGGCGGGGATCCCTAGGAGTGTAATCGAGCATCACCTCAACGTGTGCCCCAATGTGCGCCCTGTGAAGCAGAAGGCAAGGCGGCAGTCCACAGAAAAGCAGGCCTTCATCGTCCAAGAGACCCGCAAATTAGAAGCCGCTGGGGTCATTCGCGAGGTCCGATACCTGGATTGGTTGGCCAACCCTGTCGTTGTGCCAAAGAAGGGAGGGAAGGAGCGCATGTGTGTCGACTTTACCAACCTCAACAAGGCATGCCCGCAAGATCCGTTCCCGCTCCCCCGCATCGACCAGATAGTCAATTCCACTGCGGAATGCGACCTGCTATGCTTCTTGGATGCCTTCTCTGGGTATCACCAGATCAAGATGGCGGTAGAAGATGTCGAAAAGACAGCCTTCCTAACCCCGTGTGGGGTGTACTGCTACACATGCATGCCATTCGGGTTGCGTAATGCAGGGGCGACCTTTCAGCGGCTGATGCACATCACCTTGGGCCCGCAACTCGGGAAGAATGTTGAGGCTTACATCGATGACATTGTGGTAAAGTCTCGGGAGGCCAGGACCCTGATACAAGACCTGGAGGAAACCTTTGCGAGCCTCAATGCAGTGAACCTACGGCTCAACCCAGAGAAGTGTGTGTTCGGAGTCCCCTCGGGCAAGTTCTTGGGTTTCCTCGTGTCCCACCGAGGCATCGAGGCTAACTCGGAAAAGGTCAAGGCGGTCGAGGACATGAGCCTGCCAAAGACCCTCAGAGAAATACAGAAGCTCACTGGGCGCGTGACCGTGCTAGGGCGCTTCATCTCCAAGTTGGGGGAGCGAGCGCTGCCTTTCTTCCAGCTAATGAAGAAAAAGGGGCCCTTTGAGTGGACTGAAGAGGCCGACAAAGCGTTCCAGGATCTCAAGAGATACCTGACCAGCCCACCGGTCATGGTGGCTCCGCGCCCTCAAGAGCCCCTGGTGCTTTACCTCGCCACCACTCCCTACTCCGCCAGCGCAGCCCTGGTGGCAGTTAGAGAGGAGCGTCGAATCAAAACCACAGCAGCAGCCCGGGACAAGGCAAAACAGGAACAAGGAAGGCCCGCAGAAACCGCCACCGCGGCTGAGGAGGATCAGCCGCCGCAGAGGAGTGCACCGGAGGCGGAAGAGGCCCCTCTCCCAGATGGCCAGCCTCATGAGGCGCCATGGTCTCCCAAGGGAGCCACCAGCACTGGCGCACCCAATCTTGTTGAGCACCCAGTGTACTTCGTCAGCACGGTGTTGCGAGACGCAAGGGCACGGTACCCCATGCCTCAGAAACTCCTCCTCGCGCTACTGGTGGCCTCGCGCAAGCTGCGGCACTATTTTCAGGGCCACCCCATCAAGGTCGTCTCGTCATACCCCCTGGAGAGAGTGCTCAGGAGCCCTAACTCAGCTGGAAGGGTCGCTGAGTGGAACATAGAACTGCAAGCGTTTCAGCTCGAATTCAGCACGAGCAGATTCATCAAGGGAGCAGCATTGGCGTATTTTGTGGCGGAATGGACGGAGGCACCAGGCCTCAAGGCCGACGAGGATCGGTCCCTCTCCCCGGGAAGCGAGGCGCCAGAAGGCTGGGTCATGTACTTTGATGGGGCGTTCTCCAGGCATGGCGCTGGGGCTGGGGCGGTGCTTATATCGCCCATTCAGGACAAGCTCTACTACGTTGTGCAACTCTGTTTCCAGCAAGGTGAAAAGGTCTCCAACAACATAGCGGAGTATGAAGGTTTAATAGCAGGCTTGAAGGCCGCAGCTGCCCTGGGGGTGAAACGCCTCACCATCAAGGACGATTCGCAGCTCCTTGTCAATTTCTCCAACAAGGTGTACGAGCCGAAAGATGAGCACATGGAAGCCTACCTTGCGGAGGTCCACAGGATGGAGAAGCAGTTCTGGGGGTTGGAGTTGCAGCATGTGCCCCGAGGCACCAATCAGGAGGCCGACGACATCGCCAAACGGGCGTCCAGGCGGTTACCTCAGGAGCCTGGCATTTTCGAGGAGCGGCTCTTCAAGCCCTCAGCCCTGCCGTCATTGTCAAACATGGCTCAGCCTCGGGAGGAGCTCCCCCAGCCACCTGTCTCAGGAGCCCCGGCCTATGGCCGGCCTCAGGAGCACGCCTGCTCCTGACGATGGAACCTCAGGAAGGGTGCTGGATCACGGAGCTCCATAGTTACTTAACACAAGGGACCCTGCCGGAGAAGGAGGAGGAAGCGGAGCGTGTGGCATGGCAGGCCACGGCATACTGCATCAAGGATGGAGAGCTCTACCGGAAGCAATCAAACGGTGTATCCCTGCACTGCATCTCCAGGGAACAAGGAAAGGAACTGCTGGAAGATATACACGGCGGAGACTGTGGACATCATTCATCATCACTGACCCTCGTCGGCAAGGCGTTCCGCAGTGGGTTTTATTGGCCCACCGCACTCAATGACGCCGTCGAACTAGTGAAAGCTTGTGAGGCCTACCAGTTCCACGCCAAGCAGATCCATCAGCCGGCAGGAGGCCTGCAGACTATACCCCTTTCATGGCCATTCGTAGTCTGGGGGCTGGACATCCTGGGCCCGTTTCCTCGGGCGCCGGGGGGCTACCGCTACCTCTACGTCATCGTGGACAAGTTCACCAAGTGGGCTGAAGTAGAGGCCGTCCGCACCATCCCCGCGGGTTCCGCAGTCAAGTTCATCAGGGGCATCGTGAGCCGGTTCGGGGTGCCGAACCGCATCATCACAGACAACGGTTCGCAGTTCACCAGTAACCTTTTCAAAACATACTGTGCTAACCTTGGAACGCAGATATGCTACGCTTCGGTGGCGCACCCCCGAAGCAAGGACCAGGTCGAGCGAGCCAACGCAGAGGTCCTGAGGGGCCTCAAGACCAGGACGTTCAAGAAGAAGCTGGAGGCCTGCGGCAGAGGTTGGTATGACGAGCTTCAGTCCGTGTTGTGGTCCATCCGCACAACCGCGACCAAGCTGACTGGAGAGACCCCGTTATTTCTGGTCTACGGAGCCGAAGCAGTCCTCCCTCACGAGGTCAGACGTTGCTCCGCGTGGGTCCTGGCGTTCGACGAGGCGCAGCAGGACGACATGCGGGGGATGGACCTTGTGCTGGGGGAGGAACGTCGCCGAGAAGTCGTGCTGCGAGCGGCAAGGTACCAACAAGCACTGCGACGATATCACTACCGCGACATCCGCCCCAGAACTCTCGAGGTAGGAGACCTCGTGCTCAGGCAGGTTCTCTCCAGGGAGGGATTGCACAAGCTCTCTCCCATGTGGGAGGGCCCGTTCAAGGTTGTTCATGTTTCCAGGCCCGGCTCCGCGCGCTTGGAGACTCAGGAGGGGGTGCCGGTCCAGAACGCATGGAACATCCAGCACCTCCGGAGGTTCTACCCCTAAAAAGGCCCGGAGCCTGTGAAGAAGGCGAATGCCTGTGAAGCTGTCGCGTTTTGGAAAAGGCCCGGAGCCTGTGAAGAAGGCGAATGCCTGTGAAGCTGTCGCGTTTTGGAAAAGGCCCGGAGCCTGTGAAGAAGGCGAATGCCTGTGAAGCTGTCGCGTTTTGGAAAAGGCCTAGAGCCTGTGAAGAAGGCGAATGCATGTGAAGCTGTCGCATTTTGGAAAAGGCCCGGAGCCTGTGAAGAAGGTGAATGCCTGTGAAGCTGTCGCGTTTTGGAAAAGGCACGGAGCCTGTGAAGAAGGCGAATGCCTGTGAAGCTGTCGCGTTTTGGAAAAGGCCCGGAGCCTGTGAAGAAGGCGAATGCCTGTGAAGCTGTCGTGTTTTGGAAAAGGCCCGGAGCATGTGAAGAAGGCCAACGCATGTGAAGCTCGCCGCCCGTGACACTCTCACGTAATAATGGTTGGGGCTGTACACGCCCCGGAGTCTCAGGAGCGCCGGCCTCAGGCCCTGGGGCTCCCTCCCACGCCCAGTGGCAGCACTTAGCTCCGCGCTGGTGAGAAGACGTCGAAGACTATATTAGGTGCCGGACGCGGCTTTTTCATTTGCTTTCCGCAGTTGGCTTGTTCATGCTCATTCGAAGTTTTCTTGAAGCTGTTGCCGTCTTTGGCTTGTGGTTCTTCGACTTTTCACTCTCCTGCCTCGATTTCTCTTATGCAAGGCCTCGCGAGGGGGGGCAGCCGAGCGCCCTTGCGAGTGTTCCTGTCCCAGTTGTTTAAAGGTTTCGCGACCTGGGTCCATTACATGAGCACCCCTCCAGTCCGTGCCCCACGGGCACCGCGACACAAACACAGGGCCTGGGTCGGTTGCCCCCCATGGCTGGGGCCGGGAACTACCCATGCGCGGGCACGTAGCCGGAAGGCACGATAACGGAAGCGAAATGATGATTAACAGCAATAACCCAAACACGCCCCCGCGGGGCTCCACACTACTGTCTTTTTGCGCAGGAAAAAGGAAAAGAAAGAACAAATCAGGCGCCGCTCGCCTCACACAGGCCTGCAGGGAGGACTCGAGCCGCCTCCGGGACTCAGGCAGACTCCCTCTCATGCTTCACCGAGGCGCGACGGCGGGCAGACACACTACCAACTCCCAAGCAGATACGACGGCGTGGAGGCTGACCGCGGCCACCGCTAGAAGAGTCGCCGCTTGAAGAAGAACCGGAGAAGCTTGGGGAACCCTGAGCGCCGCCAATCACGTGAGCGCTGTCCTCTCCATCATCGTCGGAGCTGGGTTCCCGGCCGCGGTCGTCGTCCTCAGGGCAGCACCCCGCGCGGTGACCATCTTCCCCAAACACCCTCACGTAGAGGGTGGCATCGCCGTCAAACTTGAAGTGCAGGGTGCATCGATGGCTCAGGACACGCGCGCGGGCAAATGTCTGCCAACCGCGGGCCAAGGCCAGGCTCCCGGCTGCGGAGACCTCCAGTGAAGCCCATGAGGCCCGGCTGCAGCAGCCGTCAGCCTGGAGCCAGAGGCCGCCCGGGGCGCCGGCCGGGAGCTCGCCGAGGAGGAAGCGAGGAAGTGGAAGTCGGGTGCTAGTCGGCTCCACCGACCACACAACAAACTCCAGCAGCGCCTTTGCAGCGCGAAAGCGCGGCCTAGGGGGACGCATGACTGAAGCACGCCCCCGGCCGCAGCAGTCCGCCCATCACCATGATGGAAATCGTCTCTGCGGCCGCGGGGAGCTGCCGTGGTGGCCACAGGATGTTTGCGAGGGCGCCCTCGGCCGCGCTTGGGCGGGGGAGAAGCCGGCTCTACCCGGCGAGCCTTCCCCTTCTCTGCGGCCGAGAACCTCCTCGACGGGGCCATGAAGAAGAATGAGAAGCAAGGGGGAATGAACTGAAAGGGCGCGCACCAATCCGTACTTATAGCCAGCGAGGGCCAACCGTCGGCCCCCACTATCGCAGGTAATCATGACCCGCTTTGCATGCAAGGACTTGTCCAATCCGTGCAGTTGCCGAGGCGCCATGGGGAAGTGGAGACGCCCACATCCAATCAACCGCCACACGGCGTCCAAGGCCGCAGGCTATTAGGGCCCGCGGCGCTTCATGCTTACCCTTTCGCCTCCCTGCACGGCCAAGTCCGAGCGCGCCTCGGGCCCGGGGGCTATTGTCAACGTTCTAGGAATGGGGGTCCCCAGACTTGCCTGCCTACAGCCAGTGGCATGGCTCAAAGTGGGGCCCAGCACGGCCCATCCTCATCAACACAGACTCAAGACCCTCGCGAGGGGCCAAGCCTCGCGGGGCGGACGACACGGAGCTTCCTCAGGCACGGCCTTACCAGGCTGGCTCGCGAGGAGGCGGAGAGATCAAGGCGGGGTACCTCACGAGGTGCCCGTGACACAAGCCATGACGACCAAAGGCGCCAGGCGGGCGCCAGCCCGCGCGGTGTCCTCCTTTCCTCTTTGGTGCAAAGGGAGCAAGCGCAGCCGCGGAGTACCGAGGCATCAGGCAAAGGTTGCCATTTCGGTGCAACAAGACCAAGACCAGGAGGACTGCAAGACAGAGGTCATTGTGGAGCCCAAGACGGCGTCACCACCAGAGCTTTGTGCAGGCGAAGACTACTTTTGTCAGGATAGCTGGTACTAGCTGCCCCCTTCAAATTAGCCCCCATTGTTGGCTCCCTCCCACTCGATATTTGGGAAGAGGACCAGGGCCTCTATAAATAGGACCAGCCACCCACAGGGTAGGCAGAGGAGAGGCAGAGGCTAAGGACGAAGAAGAGAAGATCGAAATTAGAGAGAGAGAGAGAGAGAAGGGTGACTGAACTCCTCCTAGCAGTTCGTCCCCCCCCTCCAGCCAAGAACAGACCCTCGCGAGGCTGTTCTTCCTTGTATTGTTCATCATCATCAGCCCAAGAGGCAATCCACCACACCACACACTGGAGTAGGGTATTACACCACAATGGTGGCCCGAACCAGTATAAACCCTGTGTCCCTTGTGTCGTTCTTCCCATAGACTAGATCTTAGCGAGGCGGAGGGGTGTAGGTAGGTAGGAGGCAAAATCTCCGCACGCACCCCAGTGTTCGAACCTCAAGGGTCTGCCGGAACCCGAAATCCGACAGCGCACCCTCGTGGGCAAGGCATTCCGCAGCGGATTCTACTGGCCCATGGTGCTCAGCGATGCGGTCGAGCTGGTGAGATCCTGTGAAGCCTGCAAGTTCCACGCCAAGCAAATCCACCAGCCCGCCCAGGGCCTCCAGACCATCCCACTCTTGTGGCCGTTTGCGAACTGGGGGTTGGACATCTTGGGTCCGTTCCCTCAAGCGCCCGGGGGCTACCTCTACCTCTACGTCGCCATCGACAAGTTTACCAAATGGGCAGAGGTGGAAGTTGTCTGCACCATCCCAACCGGCTTGGCGGTCAAGTTCATCAAGGGCCTCGTGAGCCGGTTCAGAGTCCCTAATCGCATCATCACTGACAATGGCTAGCAGTTCACTAGCAATCTCTTCAAAACATATTGTGCTAACCTTGGAACGCAGATATGCTACGCCTCAGTGGCACACCCAAGGAGCAACGGCCAAGCTGAGCACGCCGACGCGGAGGTCCTGAGGGGCCTCAAGACAAGAACCTTCAAGAAGAAGCTCGAGGCCTATGGCAGAGACTGGCTTGATGAGCTCCAGTCCGTGCTGTGGTCCGTCCGCACCACCGCGACCAAGCCGACCAGTGAAACTCCATTCTTCCTCGTCTATGGAGCTGAAGTGGTTCTCCCACATGAGGTCAGGCATCGCTCCGCGCGGGTCTTGGTGTTTGACGAGGCACGCCAGGACACCATGCGGGGGATGGACCTCGTGCTGGGGGAGGAACATCGCCATCAAGCCTCGCTTCGAGCGGCAAGGTACTAGCAGGCGCTGCGGCGGTATCACTGCCGCAGCGTCCACCCCAGGATGCTCGAGGTGGGTGATCTCGTCCTATGATGGGTTCTCTCCACGGAAGGGCTGCATAAGCTCTCACCCATGTGGGAGGGACAGTTTAGGGTCGCCCGCGTCTCCAGGCATGGCGCCGCGTGCCTGGAGACGCAAGATGAGATCCCCATCCAAAACACCTGGAACATCCAGCACCTCCCAAAGTTCTACCCATGAAGTAAGGCCCAGTGCATGTGAAGATCTCCTCTCGTGACACTCTCACGTAATAATGAGTGGGGCTGTACATGCCCCGGAGTCTCCGGAGATCCGCCCTCGGGCCTTGGGGGCTCCCTCCCACGTCCTAGTAGCAGCACTTAGCTCCGCGCTGGTGAGAAGACTAGACTAGGTGCCGGACGCGGTTGTTCATTTGCTTGCTTTATGTAGTTGGTTAGCAATCTCTCTTAATGGAATTTGGAGTTCTCGCATTTTGGATCGCCAAGTTGGATTTCCCTCTCGCCTACTCTCTTGACCGTCGGTCTCAGCCCAGGAGGGGTGGCAGTTGCCCGTCGCCTTTCCTCGTGTGTCTCGCGCGCGGGGGCTGGGCAGGTATGTGCGTACGTGTCGGGCCGCCCCGCGCCACGAACATACTTCACCACATCCCCGTTCCCCAGGTCCTTGGCTTTTTCTATCCTCGCGAGACACCCTCGAGTAGGCTCGTGACCTACGCACCCTCTTAAAGTCCATGCCCCTCGGGTACTGCGACATGGTGCACTAAGCCACGACTAGCCTATACCTAAGGAATCGCGCATGGAAGAACAAGATGCCCGACCAAGTTTTCTAACAATTCCATAGCTTTAAGACATCTCCTGAGGCCAATGGCCCCTGAGCCGCCAGCAAGAGGGCCTCCTCAGATAACGAAGCATGCGCCCTCATGAGGGAAACTACCGCGAGCGTATCAAGCTAAATTATCCTACCATACCTATTTGGAACATGAGCACCACAACGTAACGTCAGAACAATAAACATAGCATAGTAACATAGATATCATGGTTCATCACACGCCCCAGCAGGGCCCTCTACTTTTTTCGAATGCAGGAGAAAGGGAAAGGTTAAATAAAAGCGGCCCCCGCGACCTCAGTGGCTCACGGGGCCTGGCTTTGAGGGCCTTCCGGACTCAGCTCAGCCTGAGCCCTCCTCACGCTTCACCGAAGCGTGGCAACGAGATGACCTGCCACCGTCCTCGAAGCGAGACCGGCGGCGTGGAAGCTAGTCGTAGCCACTGCTGCTGGTGCTCTCGCTAGAGAAGGAGCCACTACCGCTGGACAAACCGCGGCCGTCGCCAAGGGCGAGCAAGCCCTCAGCGTCGTCACAGTCGTTGTCAAGGCCGAGCTCATCGCCGCTGCCGCCGTCTTCGGGGCAGCACCCTGCGTGGCGACCGCCTTCCCCAAACACCCTCATGAAGAGGGTCGCCACACCGTCATACTTGAAGTGGAGGGTGCACCTCCCGCTCAAGCCGCGTGCGCGGGCGAACGTCTGCCAGCCGCGGGTCAGGGCCATGCTGCCCGTGGCGGAGACCTCGACCGCAACCCACGAGGCCTTGCTGCAGAAGCCATTGGCCTGCAGCCAGAGGCCATCAAGACCCATGGTCGTCAGCTCGCCAGCGAAGGAGTGTGGAAGCTGGAGCCAGGTGCCGGCTGGCTTCTCCGACCACACAACGAACTTAGGGAGCACGTCAGTCGAGTGGAAGCGCGTCCTGGGAGGTCGTGTGACCAAAGCGTGCCTCCCCTCCTCGCAAGGGCTGCCTCGCCCCCGGCGGCACCCACCACGAGAAGAAGCGCCGCCATGGCCAGCCAGGGCGCGCCCGCGCCCTCGAGGAGCCACCGCAGGGGTCATGGCATGCTTGCGCGGGCGGCCTCGCCCTCTCTTGGGAGGGGCGAGTCAGGTCCCTCCTTGGGGGCCTTCCCCTTCTCGGCAGCGGAGAACTTCCTCGTTGGCGCCATGGGAGCTGCAGCAAGAAGAAGAGATGGGAAAGAAGAAGAGGAAGCGAACTACAAGAAGACAGAGATGAGCAAGGGGGCTCCGCCCCTTCCCTCATTTATAGCCAGGAGGAGGCCAACCGCCGGCCTCCACGATTGCACGTAATGATGATTTTCCTGTGCATGCAGCAGAGTCTCGTCAAGTCGAACGGTTTCCAAGGGAGCGTGGGGAAGCGGAGGCGCCCACGTCCCATCAATCACCATGTGTCATCCAAGGCCGCAAGCGATTGGGGCCCGCGGCACTCCGCACTTGCTTTTTTGCTTCGCCTCAAAGCCAAGTTTGAGCGCGCCTTGGGCCCGGGGGCTACTTTCGGCGTCCTGGGAACGGGGGTACCCAGACTTGCCTGCCTGCTGCCCACGGCGTGGCTCCATCAGTGGCCTGGTACGGCCGAGTTTCGGTAGCAACGACTCAAGACCCTCGCGAGGGGCCAAGCCTCACGAGTCGGACGACACCAAGACCTCCCTGGTGGGTGGCTCACTAGGCTGGCTCCTGAGGAGCGGAGATATCAATGCAAGGTGTACCATGCGAGGTTCACATGACATGAGCCATGACGACCAAGACTAGGCGGGCGTCAGCGGGCGTAGTGTACCAGTTTCCCCTTTGGTGCCAAAGAGGCAAGCACAGGCGCGGAGTCCCATGGAATCAGGCAAAGGTTTCCATATTGGTGCAACGAGACCAAGACTGCCAGGACGGAGGTCATCGCGGAGCCCACTATAGCATCACCACTAGAGCCTTTGCTGGCAAAGACTACTTTTGTTAGGATAACTTGTACTAGTTGTCCCCCTTTGAATTTGGCTGTTGTGGGATCCCTTCGCGCCTACATTTGGGAAGAGGACTAAGGTCACTATAAATAGGACTTAGTCACCACCCGAGAGAGGGATCGGATCATTCAGATCATCCTCTCACCCACTAGCTCATCGAGCTCAAGAACACCTCACCTCCTGTGGCTGTCCAACCACTGTACTAGTTCATCCTCAGCCCCTCGAGGCAATCCACCACAAAGCTGGAGTAGGGTATTACACCGCCAGGTGGCCCGAACCAGGATAAACTATTGTGTCTCTTATCCCTTGGGTTCATGGAGCTAGGCCGTGGAATCGTTGGGCCAGTAGGTTGGGAAGGGGGAGTTCTTCGTACGCACCCCAGTGTTCGAACCTCTCAAGGGTCTGTGGAGCCCCGGATCCGACACATACTCCGAGTGAAGAGCAACCCTCTCACTCAGGGACTTAGCCACGAACCTGATTCGCCTAAGTTTCAAAACATACTCGAAGTGAAGAGCAATCCTCTCACTCGGGGGCTTAGCTGCAACCCCGTACTTGCCTAAGTTATAAAACGTACTTCGAGTGGAGAGCGATCCTCTCACTCGGAGGCTTAGTTGTGACCCTATACTCGTCTAAGCTTCAAAACACACTCCGGGTGAAGAGCAATCCTCTTACTCGGGGGCTTAGCTACGATCCCGTACTCGCCTAAGTATCAGAGAGGTGTGTCATGAGCCGCGCCACAAGTACAACGTCCGGTTGCACCCTGAGCTACACCGCAAGTACAATGTCTGGTCGCACTCTGAGTTGCGCCACGGGTACAATGTCCAGTTGCACCTTGAGCTGCGTCAAAAGTACAACGTCTATCCCGAGTGAAGAGCTATCCTTTCACTCGGGAACTCAGTTGTGATCCTAGTCAAAAATTCCGAAGACGTTAGAGACAAAGAAACTGCATTCAAATAAAACAACCAAGTTCAGATGAATCCACCAAGGTTCTGAACCACCAGCAAAAGTGCTCAGGCTTCAAGCCCGAAAGAATTTAAAGATTACAAAATCACTCGGCATTCCGAGGCATATAAGGTCAAGTTATCAGGTTTTCACTCGGCAGGAGGAGGGCTTGTTGGCTCGACGAAAGTGTCCATGTCGATGCCGTCTGCAATGCGAGTGGTTGCGTCGATGAAGGTCTCCATGAAAGATTGAAATTGATGCTTCTTGGTGTTAGCAACCTGAAGAGCCTTCAGCTTCTCTTCCTTGGTGTCCTTGCAATGAACACAGACAAGTGACAAAGCCACATCAGCACCGCAGCGAGCAGCTGATTTCTTCCACGCCTGCACTCGGTCAGGGATGCTATTGAGTCGAGTCATCAGTGACTCGAGGTCATTCAGAAGCACACCCTCTAACCATAGCTCCTTGTCGATCTGAGACAGCGTGACCTTCAGTCGGGTGACGTAGTCCAAGACACTGGCAAGACGGGATTCCAGTCGCAGCACATTCATGGAAACTTCGCCCTTGACAAGAGAGTTGACGGGGTCCAGTCCTGTCTCAATCCCCCCAGTTTCCTCCTCACAATTCTAACAGAATTCTGCACACACACAAAAAGGTAATGAATTGGCAGCAACATGGTGAAGAAGTTCTTTGAAATCAATCGGATAAGGGAAAGTACCTTCAAGCATAAGAAACATCTTCTTGGCAAGACCACCTAGATAAGTTTCCAGTTTGTCCCTCTTTCGAGTGAGAACATCCACTTTGTCAGCCAAATCCACCTTCTCCTCCTTCAGTTGCACAACCTCTTTATTTGCCTCATCGACAACAGTTTTTAGCCTGGCGTTCTCCTCTTCCATATTTCGACTGAAACCAGCTTCTTGTCAACAAGTTCAATTTTCTCACGCGCCGTCTTCTGCGCTGCCGCAAGATGAAGATCCTTCTGTTGCAAAGCCTGCTTCATTTTGTCTTAAGAAATAACATTCTTCAGACGAGCTTGGAGTTGACAATTTTCACTACGCACATCTGTTCGAGTGAAATCACTCGGTTCAAAGGATGAAAAGGAAAAGATGGCAAGGTGAGCAATCGACAAATTGTTACCTCCCATGATGGCTGCTTCATCCTGGGCTTTCTTAAGGTTCTCCTTGGCTAACTCCAGGTCGAGATTGAGTTGGATCTACTTCTTCTCCAAATCAGCGTACTTGGTCCCAAGTTCACAAGCTCTCTGCAAATCAACAAAAAGACAAGTCAGTCGACGGAAGCGGAGATCAGTTACTTTCGAGTGGAAAGTGTGCAAAATTAAATGGCCACAACAAAAAAGAGTTCTAAGACTACTGCCGAATCGCACATTCAACAACAGTCTCGGGGATTACACCTAGTGGGTGCACTTAGCGTGCCCCCACTGGTTTGATTTCCCACTAAACATGGTCCGCCTAGCCCAAGTAGAAGGAGTAAAAACGAACATCTACTCTAAGACCACTGTCAACTGCCCGCAGTCAACGGCGGTCTCGAGGACTACACCCAGTGGGTGTACTTAGTGTGCCCCCACTGGACCAAGAAATCACTCGACATGACTTGTCTAAGTCGAGTGAAAGGAAGCTACACAGCTACAAGTAACACCACACCCAGTGGGTATAGATGCAAGGTGTGGGCTGACATCTTACGAATAATAAAGCAGCAGTTTTCAGGTAGCATATCCTAACAGAGCAAAGGTCACGCTGGAAGCCTATCGGAAATCAACTTACAATCCCACTTACTCGGACATTGGTTTGGAGGGCAGAGATGGCATCATAGACGGCCTTGCTGGTGTCGTTCACCACCTTCAGTCGGTCCATCATTAGGCCTGCCTGGATCATGGCCTCCTTGGCAGCTCCTACTTGGTCCTCCGGGATGTGATGGGTAACAAAAAGAGGAGAGGTTGGAACAGAAGGCGTGGCCAATAGAGCTGAAGCTTGAAGTTGGGTACTCAGAGTAGGAGCCTAGGCAGTCAACGCTGAAGGTTGGTCAGTCAACACCGGATCAGCAAAAGATACTGAAGTCTGTACTGGATCACCAAGTTGCTGGACATCTGATTCAGATGCTGGGCGAGGTGCTTTGCTGGCAGGCACTCTCCTGCTCAAACTCCTATCCCTTCTTCCTATATTCCTTGATGGCACTAATGACCCACAAGTATAGGGGATCAATTATAGATCTTTTTGATAAGTAAGAGTGTCGAAACCTACAAGGAGCAGAAGGCAATGGCAAGTAGTTTTCAGTAAGGTGGTGTCTGCAAGTGCTGAAATTGTAAGTAGCGAGTAGTTTGATAGCAAGATAGTTTGTAACGAGAAAGTAACGTTAATAGTAACAACTATGCAGCAAGGTAGCCCAATCCTTTGGAGGCAAAGGACGTGCCAAAACGGTCTCTTATAATAAGCAAAGCGTTCTTGAGGGTACACGGGAATTTCACCTAGTCACTTTCGTCATATTGGTTTGATTTGTGTTTGCTACTTTGATAATTTGATATGTGGGTGGACCTGTGCTTAGGTGCTTTTCTTACTTGAACAAACCTCCTACTTATGATTAACCCTCCCGCAAGCATCCGCAACTATGAGAAAAGTATTAAGAATAAATTCTAACCATAGCATTAAACTCTAGGATCCAATCGGTCCCTTACGGAATAGTGCATAAACTGGGGTTTAAGTTTCTGTCACTCTCGCAACCCACCATCTATTTACTACTCCACAATGCATTCCCTTAGGCCCAAATATGGTGAAGTGTCATGTAGTCGACGCTCACATGACACCACTAAGGGAATCACAACATACATACTATCAATATATCGAACACATATCAAATTCACATGATTACTTGCAACATGATTTATCCTATGACCTCAAGAACGAAGGTAACTACTCACAAACAACAAACATGCTCATGATCAGAGGGGTATTAATATGCATGATGGATCTGAACATATAATATTCCACCAAATAAACCATATAGTAATCAACTACAAGATGTAATCAACACTACTAGTCACCCCCTAGCAACAATCTATAGTTCCGGTAACAAGATTGAATACAAGAGATGAACTAGGGTTTAAGATGAGATGGTGCTGGTGAAGAAGTTGATGGAGATTGCCCTCCCCAAGATGGGGGAGTTATTGGTGATGATGATGACGATGATTTCCCCCTCCGGGAGGGAAGTTCCCCCGGCAGAATCACTCCACCGGAGGGCAAAAGTGTTCCTGCCCCAGTTCCGCCTCGAGGCGGTTGTGCTTTGTCCCGAAAGTCCTCCTCTTATTTTTTATAGGTCAAAACCACTTATATACCAGAATATGGGCACCGTAGGTGGGCCGAGGAGGCCACAACCCACCAGGGCGCGCTAGGGGGGCCTGGCGCGCCCAGGTGGATTGTGCCCACCTGGTGGCCCCCCTCTGGTATTTATTGGCTCCAGTATTTCTCAAATAATCGATAAAAAATCTTTGTAAAGTTTCATCTCATTTGGAGTTGTGCAGAATAGGTGGCCTGACATAGCTTTTCCAGGTCTAGATTTCTAGCTGCCGGAATTGTCCCTCTTGGTGTGTTCCTTGCAAATTATGAGAGAAAATGCATTAGAATTACTCCAAAAAGCATTATTATGGATAAAAACATTATAAATAACAGTAGGAAAACATGATGCAAAATGGACGTATCAACTCCCCCAAGCTTAGACCTCGCTTGTCCTCAAGCGAAAACCAAAATCAAAAAACATGTCCACGTGCTTTGAGAAAGAGGTGTCGATAAAAACAAAATACGAACATAGAAGCATCATGTTGATTATTGTAACGGCAACAAAATTAAACATAGGACTTTTCTCATAAAACTTGCATCATATACTTCCTATGAATAAGTAACAGTTCATCACATAATCAAAGTCTAAAGCAAAAACTCTATTAGAAACCAACAAACTATGTTCTCATTCAACTTTGCAACTACAATTCATCATCTTTTTAGGAAGAGTCACATGTTGGAGCTTTTAAAGCAAGTCCACATACTCAACCATCATATAGTCTTCGATGATTGCTAACACTCGCCCTGTATCCATGGGCAAAACGTTTCCACCGGACACATAGAAAGATAGGGGCTTTATGATTTTGCCCCCCCCTAACATACTCACCTCAAGGGTGATGTCAACAATAATAACTCATGCTATCTATATTCAACTGGACATATGTGCCTAGATCTTTCCTCACCACATGATGCTTGCCAAAAGAGAAAAATAAAAGGAATAGAGAGAAAAACTTTTTCTCTTTGCATAAAAGTATAAGGTAGGCCCTTCGCAGAGGGAAGCAGAGGTTGCCATGCGCTTATTTGTTTGTATGCTCAATCCCTTAGTGCAAGAGAACACCATGTTGTATTGCCTCTTAAGATGACAACCTTTATTATGCAGTCTGTCGCTTTTATTCTTTGTCATCCATGTTCGTACAACGCTCAATTTTCTCTTACACTAAATGATCTCACACTTTTAGAAGCAATTTTTATTGCCTTTTTGCACCGATGACAACCTACTTGAGGGATCTTGCTCAATCCCTAGATAGGTATGGTGGACACTGATACATCTCCGTCATATCTATAATTTTTGATTGTTTCATGCCAACATTATACAAGTTGTACATACTTTTGGCAACTTTTTATATGATTTATTGGACTAACCTATTGATCTAGTGCCAAGTGCTAGTTCCTATTTTCTGCATGTTTTTTGTATCGTAGAGTGTCAATATCAAACGAAGTCCAAATGAAATAAAATTTTACAGAGAATTATTTTGGAATATATGTGATTTTGGGGAGTTGGAAGCACCGCAAACAGAGGCCCACACAGGGCACAAGATGCCAGGGCACGCCAGAGGCCCCTGGCACGCGGTGGTGGGTTGTGCCCACCTCGTAAATTGGTTGGACATCTACTTCGGGCGCAAGGAAGCTTATATCCGGAAAAAAATTGTGTTACAATCTCAGCGCAATCGGAGTTACGGATCTCCAAGAATATAAGAAACGGTTTTCGGCCAGATCTGGGGAACACGAAACAGAAGAGAACAGAGAGGGAGATCCAATCTCGGAGGGGATCCCGCCCCTCAGCCGCCATGGAGGCCATGGGCCAGAGGGGGAACTCTCCTCCCATCTAGGGTGTAACACCCCGGATACAACTTTCCATATTTGTAACTCCGACTCTTGCCTTTTCCGAAGATGCGATATGAGGTTCCTTACGTGGTTGGGTTTTTGTCTTTGTTTTGCTTTTGTTCATGTCATGCATTTCATATCATGTCATCATATGCATCGCATTTGCATACATGTTCATCTCATGCATCCGAGCATTTTCCCCGTTGTTCGTTTCTCAATCCGACACTCCCACGTGCACCGGCGTACCCCTTTTGTCTCTTTCCGTGAGAGGGTGTTAAACATTCTCGGAATGATTTGCCAAACGGCCTTGGTACACCACCAGTAGACCGTCTGTCAAGTTTCGTTCCATTTGGAGTCCGTTTGATACTCCAACGGTTAACCGGGGTACTGTGAAAGCCTCATGTGTGTTGCAGCCCAACACCCCTCTAAAACGGCCCAATAACCCTTCCAAACCTCTTCCATGTCCTCCGCCGTTGTATCACGATCGCGTGGTCAAAAACTACACCTCATTTGGACACTCCAAACTCCTCCTACCTATAAATATGTCCTCCCCGTCCAAAATTCGGGCGAAACCCTAGTCTCCTCCTTCCTCCATGCGCCGGACGCGTCCGCACTGCGCCGGACATGTCCACCACCAGCCTCCACGTCGCTCCGGCCAATCCGAGGCCGCCACGTCAGCTCCAACCGCCCCTGCATCCAACCCCGTCGTGCCACGTGTCCACCCGCGCCCCACTTCGCCGCCGGGCCCGCGGAGCCCATCTTCGGCCCGCTCTGGGCCACGACGGGCCCAATCCGCCCAGATCCTGTGCCGCTTTCGCCAGACCCCGCCGCCTTCGCGCCATCGCCGGCGCCAACTCCGGTGACCAGGCACCCCGTCCGCCCTCACCTCGCAGCTCCGCTTGGTGTCCCTCGCCGCAGGCTCCGGTGCCGTCTCCACCGCACCTCGCCCCGCCCAGCCATCCATGCCGCGGCGCGCGCCCCCTCGGCGCCAGCAGCTCACTGCCGTGCTGCCCGGCCGCCGCCTCCCGCTCCCTTCGTCGGCCCCACGCTCGATCTCCGCCGCCCATGCTGGATCCGGAGCCCTCCCGGCCCGGATCCGAGCCACCGCCCCGCGCGGGACCCCGCCGCCGACCGCCCGCGTCCTGCGCCCGCGCCTGCGCCAGCCGCCACCCTGATGCCTAGCTCTACTGCACCGCCGCCTGCTGTTGGCGCCGCCACCTGGCGCGCTGTGGCCGCCAAACGCCGCCTTCACCGCGGATCCGGTCGGGACGGACCGGATCCGGCCATCCCCGACCATCCCAACGCCGCCCCGTGCCCCCATCGGCATCCTCCTCGTCGGAGCTTCTCGCTGGAGCCGCCCCGCCGTCGCCGGAGTCGGGGTGGATCAGATCCACCGGGTTCCCCAACCAAACGATGCGCCCACGCCCTGGATCCCTCTGTCCCGCTCGTCCCCGTCTACTTTTCTCGGTGGTTGATTTTTGTCGAAGTCCCTAAATTCAGACATTCTAGTGCACTATTCATCATGCCATAACTTTGTGCTCGCTGCTACGTTTTGCACGCATGATATATCAGAATGTTCATCATGATGCGCTCTTCATTTTGTTCCATTGTGTCATGCTTTTTTGAGTCCATCTTGATGCCCAAATCACTGATGCAAGAGTACTATAAATTGTTAGGTGCTGTTACTTAGTAGATTATGAGGATTTGTCATTTTTGTCACATTTGTTGTGTGTTGTATATGGGCATGAGCTCTACATTGGTTTTGATCTATGTCATGCCATCTTTAAAGGGGTGCTTGCCATATATTTTTGTGATCAATTTGGTGACTACCACAAGCATGCAAAGTAGCCTTCGTGATATTGCTGATTCCAGGGACTTAGGATTTTACAAACTCCTTGTTCTGATGTTATTTTTATGCCATGTAAACATGATGCTACAGTGAGATCCATGCTTTGTTTGAGTATCTTCATTAAGGATGATTTGTACATACGGTTGTGCTCTATCCATCCGTGCCCCTGTTTGCAATTATGGAGTGCCCTGGCATGTCTTAACCTTGCTCTACTTTTGCTATAAAATGTTTCTGGCAGATTGTTTACGTGTTAATCAATTTTGCCATGGTTGTTGTAGTTGATCCATGCATGCTATGAACTTGTTCTTGCCATGGTTAGCTTCATGAACATGTCTTCTTGCTGTTAGTATGCTTATCTTGTCATGAAATGCTTTGTGATGAGTGATTTGAGCTCACAAAGATGCCTTCATAATGCTGTTTATGGCATGCTCTGTTTTCTGCTAAGTCTGAATCTGTTAATAAAACTTGCTATATTTACATGGGTGCCATCATATATTCTGTGCCTTTTTGGCTCATGATCAGTAAGGGATTTTTAATCTATGTATTTAGTAAATTCATTCCATGCCTTTGTTTGCTATGATATGTTCCTGTAGCATGTTGTTTGCTTGCTCTAAACATGGCTTCCTGATGTTATTCCTGGCATGTTAGTATTTTCACTAAGTCTGTGAAGATGATATCTTTTGCACTTTTGCCATGCTTGTTTGAACCCGCTCTTGTGTGATTTAGCCGTAGCTCGGTGTTCATGTTTTGTCAAGCATCACTTGTACATCACTGCCATATGCTTTGTTGCTATTTTGTAGTGCAGTAGCTTAGTTTCTTGTTGCATTCTAGATGGCATCGTGTTGTTAATCGCAGAATTGTGTCATTCTTGTTTCGCTTGCCATTTGCAAACCGTGCATCCATTTCCAGTGATCCTTATATCGATTTTGACCAAAATCATCTCATCTTTCCAGCGGCACACTTGGTTTTCCAAGTTGATGCCTTGATTTTTCTTTCCCTTCCGGAGCACGCATATGCATCGTATATCATGTGTTGCATATCATGTCATGTAGTGCATCACGTTGCTTGAGCATTGCACCGTGATTGATTATCGTTCCATTGCTTGTGTTCTTGCTTTGGGTAGAGCCGGGAGACGAGTATGTGATGAGGTACCTGTTGAGTACGCTTCCGAGGATCAAGCTTTCGACAACTCTGAGTTCATTTCAGGCAAGATGACCATACCCTCGAAATCACTTCTATCTTTGCTTGCTAGTTGCTCGCCCTATTGCTATGCCGCGATACCTACCACTTGCTATATCATGCCTCCCATATTGCCATGTCAAGCCTCTAACCCACCTTTCCTAGCAAACCGTTGTTTGGCTTTGTTACTTCTTTGCTCAGCCCTCTTATAGCGTTGCTAATTTTTTTTGCGGGGATTATAGCGTTGCTAGTTGCAGGTGAAGATTAAGTTTGTTCCTTGTTGGAGCATGGTTATATGTTGGGATATCACAATATCTCTTGTTTAATTAATGCATCTATATACTTTGGTAAAGGGTGGAAGGCTCGGCCTTATGCCTAGTGTTTTGTTTCACTCTTGCCGCCCTAGTTTCCATCATACCGGTGTTATGTTCCTTGATTTTGTGTTTCTTACACGATTGGGTGTTATGGGGACCCCTTGACAGTTCGCTTTGAATAAAACTCCTCCAGCAAGGCCCAACCTTGGTTTTACCATTTGCCTCACCACCACCTACTTTTCCCTTGGGAGTCGCGCTCCCGAGGGTCATCTTTATTTTACCCCCCAGGCCAGTGCTTGTCTAAGTGTTGGTCCGAACCAGGCATCCTGCGGGGCCACCTCGGGGTAACTCGAGGGCTGGTTTTACTCGTAGCTTGACCTATCCGGTGTTGCCCTGAGAACAAGATATGTGCAGCTCCTATCAGGATTGTTGGCACATCGGGCGGCTTTGTTGGTCTTGTTTTACCATTGTCGAAATGTCTTGTAACCGGGATTCCGAGCCTGATCGGGTCTTCCCGGGAGAAGGAATATCCTTCGTTGACCATGAGAACTTGTGATGGGCTAAGTTGGGACACCCCTACAGGGTTTGAACTTTCGAAAGCCGTGCCCGTGGTTATGGGTAGATGGGAATTTTGTTAATATCCGGTTCTAGAGAACTTGACACTTAACTTAATTAAAATGAATCAACCGCGTGTGTAGCCGTGATGGTCTCTTTCGAGCGGAGTCCGGGAAGTAAACACGGTTCTTGTGTTATGCTTGAACGTAAGTAGTTTCAGGATCACTTCTTGATCACTTCTAGTTCACGACCGTTGCGTTGCTTCTCTTCTCGCTCTTATTTGCATAAGTTAGCCACCACATATGCTTAGTGCTTGCTGCAGCTCCACCTCATTGCCCTATCCTACCCATAAGCTTAAATAGTCTTGATCTCACGGGTGTGAGATTGCTGAGTCCTCGTGACTCACAGATACTTCCAAATAGTTGCAGGCGTCGATGATACCAGTGCAGGTGATGCAACCCGGCTCAAGTGGGACCTCGATGAAGATCTTGGTCGTTGTTTTATTTTGTTTCCTTTTGATCAGTAATGGAGCCTAGTTGGGACGATCGGGGATCTAGCAATTGGGGTTGTCTTCTTTTATTTTGGTTCGGTAGTCGGACCTTGTTTGTATTCTGGATGATGTATGTTTAACTTTTATTTGTGTGAAGTGGCGATTGTAAGCCAACTCTTTATCCCTTTCTTATTCAGTACATAGGATTGTGTGAAGATTACCCCTCTTGCGACAAACCTACCATGTGGCTACGCCTCCAAGTCGTGCCCCGACACGTGGGAGATATAGCCGCATCATGGGTGTTACAAGTTGGTATCAGAGCCATCCCCGACTTAGGAGCCCCCTGCTTGATCGAATCGCTGACGTTGTTGAGTCTAGAACAAAATGTTTTGAGTCTTAGGATTATATATATCGGAGAGTAGGATTCTTTTTACTCATCAGTTCCTTCGTCGCTCTGGTGAGGTCTCCTGACGTAGAGTTTTGACTCTTCTCTCCTCAAATTTCACGAAAAAAATTTAGGATCACGCGGGTATCTTTGAATCGTTTCAATGGTTTTGTGACGAGAACGTTGTTCTTGGTGCCTCCTGACATTTAGGGGTTGTGGCAGTGTCCCGGGGAGTTGAGCTCCGAGGTGTTGTTGTCACAATTTTATTGTTGCAGTTCTGGAATACCTGAGTTTGCCGACATCGAAAATCTCTTTTATGAAGTTGTTGGTGAGATAACCTCGACGCCACCCAGTACTGGGGCGGGAGTTTGGGAGTATTGCCATAACTCGTATAACGGATGCTTTTCGAAGGTTGAGGTACACGATTTCCGAAGGTTTCTTGGTTATGTGTTGAAGGAAGGATACAGCTTGATGTAGGATTTGTTAGTTTTGGGTGAGATATTATGCTTCCCCTGTATCTCCAACACCTGATTGCATAACCAGAAAGTTTCGGGAGTTTCTAAGTGGGAATTCAAGTAGCTCCTAGAATATCTTTCCAACAGACACATGATATGATATGGGATCTATCATATATTTGTTTCCGGCTTATACTGCAAGCCAATCCTTTGTTTTGTTTTCAGTTGTGGTATTCGAGTTGCTTCGAAGTCAAATGTTGATTCCATACCTTTCCTAAGCGGTGTTCTCATATTTCTATATGCATACTAATCCTTCCTAATAATCGAGATTGTCATGTCAATCCTTTTCAACCGGTGTGCTTCTCTTCAAGTGGATCCAATCATTTCAACATCCGCAAGATCAATTCTAAGTTTCTCAACGGTGTTTGTTTCATCCGTCCGAAGTTGTCTTTGTTTTTCCCACCCTCCCACTCCTTTTTCCTTCAAGGACTCGGATTTCTTAATCAAGTATCCATTTTATTCATGTGAAGTCTCTTCATTCTTTTCTTTCAATGTTCATATTCGGTGATTCTCATGAAGATTCTAACGGAGCTTCAAGTTTATCATTCTTCATTCTTTTCTTATCCAGTGAATTCAATTCAAGCTTTGTCGATCATATCTTTTCCTCGTTTCAAATGTGTTCTCAAGCCGGTGCACCTCTTAATCATTCACTTCTCGCTATTCATTAGTTCTGGAGTGCTGAAGATATCTCAGAAGGCTCATCTTTTCATTCAAGATCTGTTCAACCTATTTCGAGGTCTTATCTTATTCAAGCCATTTAATTCTACCAGTGCAATCTCTCTTTCAAATCATTCAACGGTGTTTTCTTTTGAGTGGGACCTAACCCACAGGTCTTTTCCCAGGATCTTACCTGACTCCTCTATTTTCCCAGAGTTACTCTCAAATTCTTCTCCAAGTTGACGTAAAAATGAATTATCATCAGTCATTTGTATTTCTGCAAGATCAGTCAAATTCTTTTCATCGTTGGCTCAACCTCTTTGTTTTTGGATACTCTCGGAGTGTCTCATCAATTGCCATGGTGGTTCTCATCGTCATTCTAAACATTTGAAGACCAAAGAAGAGTTTTAGCTCCAAATCTTATCCGTTCTCTCAGAGATGCGTGGTTCTAGCTTGATGCCATCCTCTCATAATTTTTTTGAGTGTGAGATTTGTTTTCACCCATCCGGAGCAATTCAAGATTCCTTTGTCAGTTTGATTCTCCGGAGGCTATCATTTCAGAAGATTTATTCATTCCAGCCTTCAGCTCTCGTTCTACAAATCTTACCGGTGCATCGTTCAAGTTTTCTCTAATCAGATCATGATCTCTTCTTTCTCATGTATCTAAATTCCCTCAAGTATCTTCATTTGTTCTCTAATTCTTCCCGGTGTTTCTTTATCTTTTCTTCGTTCATTTTCAATTCTACCGGTGGTTCGTTCAAGATTTCTCTTCCTTCTTTGTCATATTAATTTATCCGTTGTTTTAGTCCTACCGGTGGGTCGTTGAAGTCTTTCTCAAGTTTGCACTATATCTCTCTTAATCCTTTCTATGAGAATAAGTAGTATGCCAAATCTGTTGCTTGTCATCAATTTAAATTGGTGAGGGATATGCATAACGTAATTCTTATTCTTGTTTCATCCAAGTGATTAATTCTTTATTCCGGAGGTTCATCAAGATTCTTGATTTCATTTGTTCATCTTTCTTCTCCGGAGTTCCAGGTCTTCCGCATTATCTCGTCGCAAAGCTCCATCTAAATCATCGCAAGGCTTCACCTTGTGTTTTCAACTTCTCTTTCTTTTCATTATCCTTTTTATTACCGGAGTTCTTCGGGGAGGCTCTACATGACGGCTCATCGAGGATTTAATTCGTTCTCGAAGCGTTCATCGAGATTCTTTTTAGAGGAGCTCAAGTATTCTTCACCTTGCATTACGAAGTGCAATTTGTTCTACCTTATCTTCTGAGGTGGTGTTACGTCATTTTTGACAATTGCTTGGTGTTTCATGATTCACAAGTTGGCCAAAATGACATATTTTAAACCCATCATTTTTCTTCCTTGGAGTTATCTTGGGATAGAAGGTCACTCCTTGTCAACCTTGTTTTGAGTTGGGCGCCTATGCCAATCCCATTTCCGAAAACTTTCACCTAAAGCCTTCCATTGGGAATGTTGCTCCTTGTGGTGATTACCTATGATCCAAGTTTCTTATCACCTCGATGGAAGAAGCTTTTATCTTTTCTAGCTCTAATCAAAGCTTTTCTGTGAGTGGCAGGTTGTAACCTCATAATTTTGAGGTGTCTTCTATAAGCCCACATCAAGCTTATCCTTTTGTTGTTGATAATCCAACAACTCTGTTCTAGCTTTTGTTGTAAGCGTGCTCTCTCAAGATCTTGTTTCCCTCTGTTCTTTTCATTCCATTCTTTCTTTCTTCCGGAGGCATTGTGATGTTGCTCTCTTCACCCATCATCTCGAATCGTGAGGATCGTGTGCTTTTCATGCTTATCCATTTAACCGGAGTGTTGTGCCCTCTGCTCAAGTTCTTTTCATCTTATCAAGTTTTGTATCACTTTTCAACCGGAGTGCTGCCCAAATTTCTTCTTCCTTGTTCCTCTTTCCTAATGAAGTGTTTTCAACTTTGTTCATCTTCGTTGTATTCTTTCTTTCAATTCGTTCAAACTATCAAGGTTCTTTGGTTTCACTCGTTTGTCAAAGAAGCAACTTAGTTTTACCTCTTATCTTCCTCTTCTTTTTCCCTTCGGTGTCATCCTAGACTCGGGACGAGATCCTCTCGTAGTGGTGGAGTGTTGTAACACCCCGGATACAACTTTCCATATTTGTAACTCTGACTCTTTCCTTTTTCGGAGATGCGATATGAGGTTCCTTACGTGGTTGGGTTTCTGTCTTTGTTTTGCTTTTGTTCATGTCATGCAATTCATATCATGTCATCATATGCATCGCATTTGCATACGTGTTCATCTCATGCATCCGAGCATTTTCCCCGTTATCCGTTTCTCAATCCGACACTCCCACGTGTGTCGGCGTACCCCTTTTGTCTCTTTTCATGAGCGGGTGTTAAACATTCTCGGAATGGACCGAGATTTGCCAAACGGCCTTGGTACACCAACGGTAGACCGTCTGTCAAGTTTCGTTCCATTTGGAGTCCGTTTGATACTCCAAAGGTTAACCGGGGTACCGTGAAAGCCTCATGTGTGTTGTAGCCGAACACCCCTCCAAAATGGCCCAATAACCCTTACAAAACTCTTCCATGTCCTCCGCCGTCGGATCACGATCGCGTGGTCGAAAAGTACATTTCATTTCGACACTCCAAACTCCTCGTACCTATAAATATGTCCTCCCCGTCCAAAATTCGGGCGAAACACTAGTCTCCTCCTTCCTCCGCGCGCCGGACGCGTCCGCGCCGCGCCGAACATGTCAATCGCCAGCCTCCATGTCGCTCCGGCCAATCCGAGGCTGCCATGTCAGCTCCAACCGCCCCCGCGTCCAACCCAGTCATGCCACGTGTCCACTCACGCCCCACTTCGCCGCCGGGCCCGCGGAGCCCATCTCTGGCCCGCTCCGGACCACGACGGGCCCGATCCACCCGAGCCGCCTGGATCCCGCGACGCTTTCGCCGGACCCTGCCGCCTTCGCGCCGTCGTCGGCGCCAACTCCGGCGACCAGGTGTCCCGTCCACCCGCACCTCGTAGCTCCGCTCAGTGTCCCTCTCCGTGGGCTCCGGTGCTGTCTCCACCGCACCTCGCCCCTCTCTGCCATCCCCGCCGCAGCGCGCGCCGCCTCAGCGCCAGCAGCTCACCACCGTGCTGCCCGGCAGCCGCCTCCCGCTCCCTTCGTCGGCCCCACGCTCGATCTCCGCCGCCCGCGCCGGATCCGAGGCCCTCCAGGCCCGGATCCGAGCCGCTGCCCCATGCGAGACCCCGCCGCTGACCGCCCGCATCCTCCGCCCGCGCCTGCGCCAGCTGCCGCCCTGACCCCGAGCTCTATTGCACCGTCCCGACCATCCCAATGCCGCCCCGTGCCCCCATCAGCATCCTCCTTGCTGGAGCTTCTCACCGGAGCCGCCCCGCCGTCGCCAGAGCCGGGGTGGATCAGATCCACCGGGTTCGCCAACCAAACGCCACACCCTGGATCCCTCCATCCCGCTCGTCCTCGTCCACTTTTCTTGGAGGTTGATTTTCGTCTAGGTCCCTAAATTCAGACATTCTGGTGCACTATTCATCATGCCATAACTTTGTGCTCGCTGCTCCGTTTTGCATGCATGATATATCTTCTGTTTGCCATGTATTTTGTGATCAATGTAGTGACTAGCACAAGCATGCAAAGTAGCATTTGTGATATTGCTGATTCCAGGGACTTAGGATTTTACTAAGTCCTTGTTCTGCTGTTATTTTTATTCCATGTAAACATGATGCTACAGTGAGATCCATGCTTTGTTTGAGTATCTTCATTAAGGATGATTTGTACGTATGGTTGTGCTCTATCCATCCATGCCCCTGTTTGCAATTATGGAGTTCCCTAGCATGTCTTAATCTTGATCTACATTTGCTATAAAATGTTCCTGGCAGATTTTTTACGTGTTAATCAATTTTGCCATGGTTGTTGTAGTTGATCCATGCATGCTATGAACTTGTTCTTGCCATGGTTAGCTTCATGAACATGTCTTCTTGCTGTTAGTATGCTTATCTTGTCATGAAACGCTTTGTGATGAGTGATTTGAGCTCACAAAGATGCCTTCATAATGTTGTTTATGCCTTGCTATGTTTTCTGCTAAGTCTGAATTTGTTAATAAAACTTGCTATGTTTACATGGGTGCCATCATATCTTTTGTGCCTTTTTGGCTCATGATTAGTAAGGGATTTTTGATCTATGTATTTAGTAAATTCATTCTGTGCCTTTGTTTGCTATGATATGTTCCTGTAGCATGTTGTTTGCTTGCTCCAAACATGGCTTCCTGATGTTATTCCCGGCATGTTAGTATTTTCACTAAGTTTGTGAAGCTGATATCTTTTGCACTTTTGCCATGCTTGTTTGAACCTGCTCTTGTGTGATTTAGCCGTAGCTCAGTGTTCATGCTTTGTCAAGAATCAATTGTACATCACTGCCATATGTTTTGTTGCTATTTTGGAGTGCAGTCGCTTAGTTTCTTGTTGCATTCTAGATGGCATCGTGTTGTTAATCGCAGAATTGTGCCATTCTTGTTTCGCTTGCCATTTGCAAACCGTGCATCCGTTTTCGGTGATCCTTATATCGAATTCGATCGAAATCATCTCATCTATCCAGCGGCACACTTGGTTTGAGAAGTTGATGCCTTGATTTTTCTTTCCCTTCCGGAGCACGCATATGCATCATATATCATGTCTTGCATATCATGTCATGTAGTGCATCATGTTGCTTGAGCATTGCACCGTGATTGATTGCCGTTCCATTGCTTGTGTTCTTGCTTTGGGTAGATCCGGGAGACGAGTACTTGATGAGGTACCTGTTGAGTATGCTTCCGAGGATCAGGCTTTCGACAACTCTGAGTTCATTTCAGGAGAGATGACCATACCCTTGAAATCACTTCTATCTTTGCTTGCTAGTTGCTCGCTCTATTGCTATGCCGCGATACCTACCACTTGCTATATCATGCCTCCCATATTGCCATGTCAAGCCTCTAACCCACTTTTCCTAGCAAACCGTTGTTTGGCTATGTTACCGCTTTGCTCAGCCCCTCTTATAGCGTCGCTAGTTGCAGGTCAAGATTAAATTTGTTCCATGTTGGAGCATGGTTATATGTTGGGATATCACAATATCTCTTATTTAATTAATGCATCTATATACTTGGTAAAGGGTGGAATGCTCGGCCTTATGCCTGGTGTTTTGTTCCACTCTTGTCGCCCTAGTTTCCGTCATACCAGTGTTATGTTCCTTGATTTTGTGTTCCGTGCGCGGTTGGGTGTTATGGGGGCCCCTTGATAGTTCGCTTTGAATAAAACTCCTCGAGTAAGGCCCAACCTTGATTTTACCATTTGCCTCACCACCACCTACTTTTCCCTTGGGAGTCGCGCTCCCGAGGGCCATCTATATTTTAACCCCTCCGGGCCAGTGCTTGTCTAAGTGTTGGCCCGAACCGGGCAGCCTGTTGGGCCACCTCGGGGCAACTCGAGGGCTATTTTTACTCGTAGCTTGACCTATCCATTGTTGCCCTGAGAACGAGATATGTGCAGCTCCTATCGGGATTGTCGGCACATCGGGTGGCTTTGCTGGTCTTGTTTTACCATTGTCAAAATATCTTGTAACCGGGATTCCGAGCTTGATCGGGTCTTCCCGGGAGAAGGAATAGCCTTCCTTGACCGTGAGAGCTTGTGATGGGCTAAGTAGGGACACCCCTGCAGGGTTTGAACTTTCGAAAGCCATGCCCGCGGTTATGGGCAATGGGAATTTTGTTAATATCCAGTTGTAGAGAACTTGACATTTAACTTAATTAAAATGAATCAACCGTGTGTGTAGCTGTGATGGTCTCTTTCCGGTGGAGTCTGGGAGGTGAACATGATTCTTGTGTTATGCTTGAATGTAAGTAGTTTCAGGACCACTTCTTGATCACTTCTAGTTCACGGCCGTTGCATTGCTTCTCTTCTCGCTCTTATTTGCGTAAGTTAGCCACCACATATGTTTAGTGCTTGCTGCAGCTCCACCTCATTACCCTATCCTACCCATAAGCTTAAATAGTCTTGATCTCGCGGGTGTGAGATTGTTGAGTCCTCATGACTCACAGATACTTCCAAACAGTTGCAGGTGCCGATGATACTAGTGCAGGTGATGCAACCCAGCTCAAGTGGGAGCTCGATGAAGATCTTGGTCATTGTTTTATTTTGTTTCCTTTTGATCAGTAGTGGAGCATAGTTGGGGCGATCGGGGATCTAGAAATTGGGGTTGTCTTCTTTTATTTTGGTTCTGTAGTCGGACCTTGTTTGTATTCTGGATGATGTATGTTTAACTTGTATTTGTGTGAAGTGGCGATTATAAGCCAACTCTTTATCCCTTTCTTATTCAGTACATGGGATTGTGTGAAGATTACCCCTCTTGCGACAAACCTACCATGCGGCTATGCCTCTAAGTCGTGCCCCGACACGTGGGAGATATAGCCGCATTGTGGGTGTTACATAGGGGGAGGCCAAGGAAGAAGAAGAAGGAGGGGGCTCTCTCGCCCTCGCTTCCGGTGTCGCCAGAGTGCCACCAGGGGCAATGATTGGGACGTCGATCTACATCAACAATCTTGCTACCGTCAACACCAATTTTATCCCCCTCTATGCAGTGGTGTAACACCTCTTCCCCCCACTGTAATCTCTACTTAAACATGGTGGTCAACTCCATATATTATTTCCCAATGATCTATGGTTATCCTATGATGTTTGAGTAGATCCGTTTTCTCTTGTGGGTTAATCGTGATCTTGGTTGGTATCATTGTATATTTTATTTATGGTGATGTCCTATCATGCCCTCCATTCTCGCGCAACTTGAGGGGCCCCTGCTGTATGGTGTTGCAATATGTTCATGGTTCGCTTACGGACGGTTGCGAGAGTGACAGAAACTTAAACCTGAGTAGGTGGGGTATGACGTATGGGAATAAAGAGGACTTGATACTTAATGCTATGGTTGGGTTTCACGACCTTAATGATCTTTAGTAGTTGCGGATTCTTGCTAGAGTTCCAATCATAAGTGCATATGATCCATGTAGAGAAAGTATGTTAGCTCATGCATCTCCCTCATATAAAGTTGCAAGAATGATTACCGATACTTGTTATCGATTGACTAGGGACAAATAACTTTCTTATTGCCAAAAGCTTTCCACTTTTATTACCTTGCAATTTATTCGTACTTTTATCCTTGCAAAATAGTGTCATACTTATTTCCGGTCAAGCAAACTCAAGCGTGCATAGAGTTGTATTGGTGGTCGATGGAACTTGAGGGAATATTTGTTATACCTTTAGCTCCTCGTTGGGTTCGACACTCTTACTTATCAAAAGAGGTTACAATTGATCCCCTATACTTGTGGGTTAACAAGACCTTTTTCTGACGTTGTTGCCGTGGAGCAATAGCGAGGGTGAATATTCTCGTGTGTGCTTGTTTGCTTTATCACTAATTAGTTTTTATTTCCGGTTCTAAGTTGTTCTCTATCTTTAGTTATGGATATGGAACACGAAACACCAAAACAATTAGTGGTACTTGCTACTCATGGAGATGCGGAACCTCCTAAAACCCTTTATGCTTGTTATGTAAAAGATATTACACACTACTTTCACAATCCTGAGAAAACCCCATTCAACGATATAATGGGAGCAATGTTGGATCAACATGAATACTTTAGGGATTATTGCTTGACTCATAAAGGTAAATTGTTATGGGATCAAATTCATATGTTGCATTGGTATGCTTGGCAGCTATGCTTGAGATATAATTATACTTGTTGTTCTAGGATGAATGCTCCACATCTTCCCTTTTCATGAAAATTTAATGGTAATGAAACCTTGGATTCTTATGTAGAGGTATATATGATTATTATGATGTGGAACGAATAGAAGAATTTGTTGCTTTTAAAGGTGCATATGAAATTGAATGTTTGGTTGAAAAATATGAAGCTTCTGATGATGATGTTTATAGACCTGAAAATTTTGCCATCCTTAAATATTGCTATGATAATTATAAATCAATTCCGATATTGATAAATTTATTGAGGAAGTCTCCTCTGTCCAAGAAGAGACTAATATTTTGCAGGAGTCTATGGAAGAAGGAATTGATGAAACTATGAGCTCATTGGATGAAAAAGATGATGAGGAGAGTAAAGAACCAAAGGAGGAAGATTATATTAGCTACCCATGCCTACCTTCTAATGAGAGTAACTCTTCAACTCATACGTTATTTAATTTCCCTTCGTGCTTACCGAAGGATGATTGCCATGATAATTACTATGATCCCATTGATTCATTTGAAATATCCCTTTTTGATGATGCTTGCTATGCTTGTGGCCATGATGCCAATATGAATTATGCTTATAGAGATGAACTTGCTATAGTTCCATATGTTAAGAATGAAATTGTTGCTATTGCACCCACACATGATAGTCCTATTATCTTTTTGAATTCTCCCAACTACACTATATCGGAGAAGTTTTTTCTTGTTAAGGATTATATTGATTGGTTGCCTTTTACCGTTGCACATGATGATTTTGATGAATATAATATGCATGTGGTTGCTGCTCCTACATGCAATTATTATGAGAGAGGAACTACATCTCCACCTCTTTATGTTTCCAACACGAAAAAATTGCAAGAAACTTCTTATACTATCTTATACTATGTATTGGCCTTTACTTCATGTGCATGAATTGTTCTTGTATGACATGCCGATGCATAGGAAGAGAGTTAGACTTCGTCATTGCTTGATATATGTTGCTTTGTCCTCACTACTAAATGCTAAATCATTGTTAATTAAAATTGGCTTTCATATATATTGGGATCCAGGTGGATCCATTACTTGAGCACTTTATGCCTAGCTTAATGGCTTTAAAGAAAGCGCTGCCAGGGAGACAACCCTGAAGTTTTAGAGAGTCATTTATTTCTGTTGAGTGCTTTTATAAAGTTTAAAAACAAAAAATATAGAGGGTAACTTAAAACTTCACAAAAAGAAAAGTGAAAGTGAGATAGACTATCACCGTGGAAGCGAGAGCTAGCCTTGAACTTTGTCCATGCCCTTGGAAACTTTGTGAATCTTAATTGCCGAAACTTTTCAACAAAAATAATTATCCCCTTGTAAAAATCTATTGTATTATAAAAATAATGTGCCAAGCTTTGCCTTTAGGATGTTTAGTTTGCTTGTTGGTTTGTGTTGTGCAAATCAGAAACTTTGGCTGTAGTGCTCGATTTAAATTTTTTTACTGGAACGTCAAATAGTTCTGAAACTTTCTGCACTGTCTTTCTATACAATTTTTTTTCCTAATTTTTTCAGAATTTTTGGAGTACCATAAGTATGGTGAATGTTCAGATTACTACAGACTGTCCTGTTTAAGACAGATTCTGTTTTCGATGCATTGTTTTGCTCGTTTTGATGAAACTATCAATTTTTATCGCTGGTATAAGCCATGAAAAAGTTATATTACAATAGCTACAATGAAAAAAAACAAAATAAGAATTGGTTTGCAACAGTACTTAGAGTAGTGATTTGCTTTATTATACTAACGGATCTTACTGAACTTTCTGTTGAGTTTTGTTTGGATGAAGTGATCAAAGATTGAGGAGGTTTCGATATGAGGAGGAGGTGGAGAGGCATGAGCTCAAGCTTGGGGATTCCCAAGGCACCCAAAGTAAATATTCAAGGATACTCAAGCGTCTAAGCTTGGGGATGCCCCGGAAGGCATCCCATCTTTCTTCAACAAGTATCGGTATGTTTTCGGTTTCGTTTCGTTCATGTGATACGTGCAAATCTTGGAGCGTCTTTTGTGTTTATTTTTCACTTTTATTTTATGGACCATGCTGGTATGAGATATTCCATGGTTGATTTATATAATGCTCATCGCACTTCACTTATATCTTTTGAGTATGGCTTTATAGAATGCTTCATGTGCTTCACTTATATCATTTGAAGTTTGGATTGCCTGTTTCTCTTCACATAGAAAATCGTTGTTTGAAGAATTCTCTTTTGCTTCACTTATATTTATTAGAGCATGGTATTTTGTAGAAATAATTAAGCTCTCATGCTTCACTTATATCTATTTAGAGAGTCAAAAGGAATTGGTCAATTGCATGGTTAGTCATAAAATCCTACATAAAACTTATGGATCACTGAATATGATATGTTTGATTCCTTGCAATAGTTTTGCGATATAGAGATGGAATATGTGGGAGGTACTAGTAAACGATTGTGGTTAGTAAGAATATTGGTGTTAAGGTTTGTGATTCCCGAAGCATGCACGTATTGTCTCTCGTTATGCTATGATGTTGGAGCATGATTTATTATTGATTGTCTTCCTTATGAGTGGTGGTCGTGGACGAGCGATGGTCGTTTCCTACCAATCTACCCCCCTAGGGGCATGCATAGTAATACTTCGCTTCGAGTGCTAATAAACTTTGCAATAAGTAATTGAGTTCTTTATGACTAATGTGAGACCATGGATTATACGCACTCTTACCTTTCTGCAATTTGCTAGCCTCTACGGTACCGTGCATTGCCCTTTCTCACATCGAGACGTGGTGCAAACTTCACAGGTGCATCCAAACCCCGTGATATGATACGCTCTATCACACATAAGCCTTATTATATATTCCTCAAAACAGCCACCATACCTACCTATTATGGCTTTTCCATGGCCATTCCGAGATATATTGCCATGCAACTTCCACCGCTTCTGTTTGATGACTTGAGCATTCGTTGTCATATTGCTTTGCATGATCTTATAGCTGACATAGTGTTTGTGGCTCAGCCACCATTAATCATTTTTCATACATGTTACGCTAGATCATTGCACATCCTGGGACATGCTAGAGGCATTCATATATAGTCATACTTTGTCATAGGTATCGAGTTGTAGTTTTTATTTCTTTTGAGTTATAAGTAAATAGAAGTGTGATGATCATCATTACTCATTTTTAGAGCAGTGCCCCAGTGAGGAAAGGATGATGGAGACTAGGATTCCCCCACAAGTCGGGATGAGACTCCGGACAATGAGAGAAAAAATATAAAAAGAAGAAAAAAGAAATAGAAAAAAAGAACGAAAAAAAGGAAAAGAGTTGTATATGATTATGATTGTGAAATTTGGCAAATGGATGTCAAAACTGCATTCCTTAATGGATATCTTAAAGAAGAGTTGTATATGATGCAACTAGAAGGTTTTGTCGATCCAAAAGGTGCTAACAAAGTGTGCAAGCTCCAGCGATCCATTTATGGACTGGTGCAAGCCTCTCGGAGTTGGAATATACGCTTTGATAGTGTGATCAAAGCATATGGTTTTATACAGACTTTTGGAGAAGCCTGTATTTACAAGAAAGTGAGTGGGAGCTCCATAGCATTTCTGATATTATATGTAGATGACATATTGTTGATCGGAAATGATACTTAATTTTTGAATAGCATAAAAGGATACTTGAATAAGAATTTTTCAAAGAAAGGCCTCGGTGAAGCTACTTAGAGATAGAACAAGACGCTTAATTGGACTTTCACAAAGCACATACCTTGATAAAGTTTTGAAGAAGTTCAAAATGGATCAGGCAAAGAAAGTGTTCTTGCTTGTGTTACAAGGTGTGAAGTTGAGTCAGACTCAATGCCCGACCACTGCAGAAGATAGAGAGAAAATGAAAGGTATTCCCTATGCTTCAGCCATAGGCTCTACCGTGTATGCAATGCTATGTACCAGACCTGATGTGTGCCTTGCTATAAGTTTAGCAGGGAGGTACCAAAGTAATCCAGGAGTGGATCACTGGACAGCAGTCAAGAATAACCTGAAATACCTGAAAAGGACTAAGGATATGCTTCTCGTATATGGAGGTGACAAAGAGCTTGTCGTAAATAGCTATGTCGATGCGAGCTTTGACACTGATCCGGATGACTCTAAGTCACAAACCGGATACATGTTTTCATTAAATGGTGGAGCTGTCAGTTGGTGCAGTTTTCATATCTGATCTAGGTGTCATACCTAGTGCATCGGGTCCAATGAAAATCTTTTGTGACAATACTGGAGCAATTGCCATGGCAAAGGAATCCAGATTTCAAAAGAGAAGCAAGCACATCAAGAGACGCATCAATTCCAGCCGTGATCAAGTCAAGGAGGGAGACATAGAGATTTGCAAGATACATACGGATCTGAATGTTGTAGACCCGTTGACTAAGCCTCTCTCACGAGCAAACCATGATCAGCACCAAGACTCCATGGGTGTTAGAATCATTACAATGTAATCTAGATTATTGTCTCTAGTGCAAGTGGGAGACTGAAGGAAATATGCCCTAGAGGCAATATAAATTTGTTATTTATATTTCCTTATATCATGATAAATGTTTATTATTCATGCTAGAATTGTATTAACCGGAAACTTAGTACATGTGAGAATACATAGACAAACAGAGTGTCACTAGTTTGCCTCTACTTGACTAGCTCGTTGAATCAATGATGGTTATGTTTCCTAACCATAGACATGAGTTGTCATTTGATTAACGGGATCACATCATTAGAGAATGATGCGATTGACTTGACCCATCCATTAGCTTAGCACGATGATCGTTTAGTTTGTTGCTGTTGCTTTCTCCATAACTATACATGTTCCTATGACTATGAGATCATGCAACTCCCGAATACCGGAGGAACACTTTGTGTGCTACCAAATGTCACAACATAACTGGGTAATCATAAAGGTGCTCTACAGGTGTCTTCGATAGTGTTTGTTGAGTTGGCATGGATCAAGATTAGGATTTGTCACTCCGATTGTCGGAGAGGTATCTCTGGGCCCTCTGGGTAATGTACATCACTATAAGCCTTGCAAGCAATGTAGCTAATGAGTTAGTTACGGTTTGTAGCATTACGGAACGAGTAAAGAGACTTGCCGGTAACGAGATTGAACTAGGTATTGATATAGCGACGATCGAATCTCGGCAAGTAACATACCGATGACAAAGGGAACAGCGTATACCGTTATGCAGTTTGACCGATAAAGATCTACGTAGAATATGTTGGAGCCAATATGAGCATCCAGGTTCCGTATTGGTTATTGACCGGAGACATGTCTCGGTCATGTCTACATAGTTCTCGAACCCGTAGGGTCCGCATGCTTAACGTTTGGTGACGATCGGTATTACGAGTTTATGTGTTTTGATGTACCGAAGGTAGTTCGGAGTCCCGGATTTGATCATGGACATGACAAGGAGTCTCGAAATGGTCGAGACGTAAAGATTGATATATTGGAAGCCTATGTTTGGACATCGGAATGGTTCCGGGTGAAAACGGGAGTATACCGGAGCACCGGAACCCCCCGGGAGGTATATGGGCCTTATTGGGCCTTAGTGTAAAAGAGGGGAAAGAAGCAAAGGAGAGGGCGCCCCCCAGCCCAATCCGAATTGGGAAGGGGGGCCGGGCCCCCTTTCCTTCCTTCTTCCCTCTCCTTCCTTCTCTCCTAATGCCAACAAAGGGAAAAGGGGGAATCCTACTCGCGGTGGGATAGGACTCCCTTGGGCACGCCTAGAGGCCGGCCCCCTCCCCCTCCTACACTCCTTTATATACGGGGGAGGGGGCACCCCATGGACACACAAGTTGATCATTGATCTTTTAGCCGTGTGCGGTGCCCCCTCCACCATAATCCACCTCGGTAATATCGTAGCGGTGCTTAGGCGAAGCCCTGTTCCGGTAGCAACATCATCACCGTCATCACGCCGTCGTCCTGAAGAAACTCTCCCTTGAAGCTCTACTGGATCGTGAGTTCGCGGGACGTCACCGAGCTGAACGTGTGCAGATCACGGAGGTGTCGTACCTTCGGTGCTAGATCGGTCAATCATGAAGACGTACGACTACATCAACCGCGTTGTCATAACGCTTCCGCTTACGGTCTACGAGGGTACGTAGACGATAATCTCCCCTCTCATTGCTATGCATCACCATGATCTTGCGCGTGTGTAGGAAATTTTTTGAAATTACTGCGTTCCCCAACAGTGGCATCCGAGCCAGGTTTATGCGTAGATGTTATATGCACGAGTAGAACACAAAGGAGTTGTGGGCGTGGGTATATACATATTGCTTGTCGTCACTAGTTGATTCTTGATTCGGCGGTATTGTTGGATGAAGCGGCTCAGACCGAAATTACGCATACGCTTACGCGAGACTGATTCTACCGACGTGCTTCGCACACAGGTGGCTGGTGGGTGTCTGTTTCTCCAGCTTTAGTTGAATCGGATTCAATGAACAGGGTTCTTTCTGAAGATCAAAAAGCAATCACTATACCGTGTTGTGTTTTTTGATGCGTAGGTAAGAACGGTTCTTGCTCGGCCCGTAGCAGCCACATAAAACTTGCAACAACAAAGTAGAGGACATCTAACTTGTTTTTGCAAGGCATGTTGTGATGTGATATGGTAAGACATGATGCTAAATTTTATTGTATGAGATGATCATGTTTTGTAACACAGTTATCGGCAAATGGTAGGAGCCATATAGTTGTCGCTTTATTGTATGAAATGCAATCGCCATGTAATTGCTTTACTTTTATCACTAAGCGGTAGCGATAGTCGTGGAAGCAATAGTTGGCAAGACGACAACGACGCTTCGATGGAGATCAAGGTGTCCAGCCGGTGACAATGGTGATCATGACAGTGCTTTGGAGATGGAGATCAAAGGCACAAGATGATGATGGCCATATCATATCACTTATATTGATTGCATGTGATGTTTATCCTTTATGCATCTTATTTTGCTTAGTTCGGCGGTAGCATTATAAGATGATCTCTCACTAAATTCAAGGTATAAGTGTTCTCCCTGAGTATGCACCGTTGCTACAGTTCATTGTGCCGAGACACCACGTGATGATCGGGTGTGATAAGCTCTACGTTCACATACAACGGGTATCGGTGTCAAAACCGACCGATCTCGGGTAGGGGTCCCGAACTGTGCATCTAAGGTCAATGGTAACAGGAGACAGGGGACACGATGTTTACCCAGGTTCGGGCTCTCTCTATGGAGGTAATACCCTGCGTCCTGCTTGATTGATGTTAATGAATACGAGTATTACAAGAGTTGATCTACCTCGAGATCGTAATGGCTAAACCCTAGAGGTCTAGCTTGTATGACTATGGTAATGAGTCTCCCCCTCCGGACTAAGTCCTCCAGTTTATATAGACATCGGGGAGATCTAGGGTTACACAAGGTCGGTTACGAAGAAAGGAATCTACATATTCGGTCGCCAAGCTTGCCTTCCACGGCAAGGAGAGTCCCATTCGGACACGGGTGCAGTCTTCGGTCTTCGCATCTTCACAGCCCATCAGTCCGGCCCATGGCTAACAGGTCGGACTGTAACACCCTCGATGCGACTATACCTCCCACGTGTCGAGGCACGACTTAGAGGCATAATCGCATTGAAGGCATATGTCGCAAGTGAGGTAATCTTCACACAACCCATGTAATATAATAAGGAAAGAGATACATAGTTGGCTTACAATCGCCACTTCACACAATACATGAATAAAGCATTACATCATCCAAATACAATCAAGGTCCGACTACGGAACCAAAATAAAATAAGAACCCCAAATGCGACAAAGGTCCCCGATCGACCCCAACTGGGATCCACTACTGATCAACTAGAACAAAACCACACAAAGGACAAGATCTTCATCGAGCTCCTCCTGAGCTTGGTTGCATCATCTGCACGGACTCATCGGCACCTGCAAACTGGTTTTGGAAGTATCTGTGAGCCACGGGGACTCAGCAATCTCGCACCCTCACGATCAAGACTATTTAAGCTTATGGGTAAGGTAAAGGTATGAGATGGAGCTGCAGCAAGCGACTAGCATATATGGTGGCTAACATACGCAAAAGAGAGCAAGAAGAGAAGGCAAAGCACGGTCGATAAGAGTATGATCAAGAAGTGATCCTATAACGACCTACGTCAAGCATAACTCCAACAACCGTGTTCACTTCCCGGACTCCGCCGGAAAGAGACCATCACGGTTACACACGCTGTTGATTCATTTTAATTAAGGTCAACTTCAGTTTTCTACAACCGGACGTTAACAAATTACCATCTGCCCATAACCACGGGCGCGGCTTTCGAAAGTTCAAATCCCTGCAGGGGTGTCCCAACTTAGCCCATCACAAGCTCTCACGGTCAACGAAGGAATAGACCTCCACCCGAGACGTTCCGATCAGACTCGGTATCCCGGTACAACAAGACATTTCGACAGGATAAAACTAAACCAGCAACACCGCCCGATGTGCCGACATCCTGATGGGAGCTGCACATATCTCGTTCTCAGGGCAACACCGGATGAGACATCCTACGAGTAAAACCAGCCCTCAAGTTTCCTCGAGGTGGCCCCGCAGTCTACTCAGTTCGGACCAACACTTAGACAAGCACTGGCCCGGGGGGGTTAAAATAAGATGACCCTCGGGATGCGTGACTCCCAAGGGAAAAAGGCTAGGTGGCGAATGGTAAAACTAATGTTGGGCATTGCTGGAAAAGCTTTACTTAAGGCGAACTGTCAAGGGGTTCCCATAATAGCCCAACCGCGTAAGGAACGCAAAATCCGGGAACATAACACCGATATGACGGAAACTAGGGCGGCAAGAGTGGAACAAAACACCAGGCATAAGGCCGAGCCTTCCACCCTTTACCAAGTATATAGATGCATTAATTAAATAAGATATATTGTGATATCCCAACAAAGTATCCATGTTCCAACAAGGAACAAGCTCCAATCTTCACCTGCAACTAACAACGCTATAGGAGGGGTTGAGCAAAGCGGTAACATAGTCAATCAACGGTTTGCTAGGACATGGTGGCTTAGAGGTTTGACATGGCAATTGGGAGGCTGACAAGCAAATGGTAGGCATCGTAGCATTGGCATAGCAAAGAGCGAGCAAACTAGCATAGCAAAGATAGTAGTGATTTCGAGGATATGATCATCTTGCCTGAAATCCCGCAAGGAAGAAGAACGAGTCCATGAAGGAGACAAACCGACGTAGTCGAATGGATCCTCACAAACACGACGTTACCGGAAACAACCCGAAGACGCAACACCGAAAAGAAGCAAACAACATAGTAAACAACCAACACAAGAACATGGCATGATGCACAATCAAGTATGATGCATGTCCGGTTTAATGAGGCATGGCATGGTAAAGTGCACAAGCAACCCTACAAATTAAGTGGAGCTCAATATGCAACGAGTTGCATATTGACGAAACACCACGATAAGTTATTTAGTTTGATCTCGTTTATGTACCACAACAATATTAAATGTTGTTAGCATGGCAAGAGAGTGAAGCAAATGAAAACTACCTATCTAGTCAAGGTTAAATGAGGCCGGAAACAACGAACAACAATTCCGGAAACTCCTCATGAGCATATTATAGATTTGGTACTGTTCTTCCCTAAACACAATTTTAGAGTTGTTTAACATGCAAATAAAGGTCACCATGAAAAACTAGGCAAAATTCTACCCCATTTACATATAAAGTTTATTTAAATCCGAGCTACGGTTATTTAGTTATGAATTAAATCATTTTAACATGGCATAGGAGAAAATTAATGCAAACAACATTTTTAACATTTCAAACATAGATGAAAGTTGGATATTATTAATCTACACAAAATTCTGAACAAGTTTCATATATAAAACATTTTAATCCGAAGCACGGTTAGTGAGTTATTAAATGTATGAACTAGGGGGACTAATCTGCAAAACTGGCAATCTCTGGATAAATAGGAAAACCCAGGCGCTGAAAAAAACATGACATGGGCCGAAACTGTCCCGGGCCAACTAGAGAGAGGAAAAAAAGGAGGGGGCGGTGGCCTCACCCATGGGCTTCGGCCCGGACGGTGGAAGAGGCAGGCCGCGAAGGGGCTCGCTAGGCCGGACTCGGGGCCCGCGAAGGAGTCAACGGGGGCGCTCGTCGTCTCCCGATCGGATCGGGGAGGCAGGGCGAGGCGGAGATCCATGGCGACGACGCCGGCGAGGCTGGGCAACGAGCCGGCGAGGGAACGGTGCCGGGGAAGCGGGGACGGCGGATCCCGGTCCGGCGGGGCCAAATCCGGTGGATCCCGACCGGGTTCGGGTGAAGACGTGGCCGGCGGCGGCGAACTCCATGGCATCGGGTCCCTACTGCGGTGAGCTGGGGGTCACCGGCGAGCTGCTCCGGCGAGCCGGACGAGGTGGCGCAGAGGAACGGCGACGAGGCCCTGGATCGGGCTCGCGCAAGTTTCGGACGACGGCGGCTCGGGCCAGTGCGGGCCTGCGATGGGCCTGCAGGGCCGGCGCGGTGGAGGGAGAGGAGAGAGAGGGTGGCGGCGCTGACGTGTCGCGCGCTGAGTGGGTGAGGGCGCTGGCAGCGGTGAGGTGGCGCTCTCCGGTTGGACGAAGTGAGGTGGCGGGGCAGCGGACATGTCCGACGCGGGAAGAAACGTCTGGCGGCGCGGAGGGAGTTGGATCTAGGGTTTGATCTGCGCGGAAATTTTGGAGGGAGACACATATTTATAGGTAGAGGGAGCTAGGAGAGTCCAAATGAGGTGCGGTTTTCGGCCACGCGATCGTGATCGAACGCTCTAGATGATGGAGCAGAGTTAGGTGGGTTTTGGGCCAAATTGGAGAGGTGTTGGGCTGCAACACACACGAGGCCTTCTCGGTCCCTCGGTTAACCGTTGGAGTATCAAACGAAGTCCAAATGGTACGAAACTTGACAGGCGGTCTACCGGTAGTAAACCAAGGCCGCTTGGCAAGACTCGGTCCAATCCGGAAATGTTTAATCCCCACACATGAAAGAAGGGAAGAAATGACCACCGGAGGAGAACGAAGCGCCGGAATGCAAACGGACAACGGGGAAAAAGCTCGGATGCATGAGACGAACACGTATGCAAATGAAATGCGCATGATGACATGATATGCAATGCATGACACGCAAGCAATGACAAGGCAACAACAGCGAATAACTGAACGACACCTGGCACATCGGTCTCGGGGCGTTACACGGACGCCCGAGGACCCCTTAGTCCAGGACTCCCTCAGTAGCCCCAAAACCTGGCTTCAATGACAAGGTATCCGACGCGTAGATCTGTCTTCGGCATTGCAAGGAGGGTTCCTTCTTCTAAACTCCAAAATAGTCTTCGGACGTATTGATCGTGTCCGGACCTGTAACACACACACCACACACAACCATAGAGAGAATATAATATTCCACGAGTCCAATCTGCTGACAACTTTTTTACAACATGACATCACATCTGCCCGGTCACTATATCGAACCATTTTGTCTGCCATCTCGTGTTTCAAGATGTGATTTCCATTGGCACTTCTTGTCAAAGCAGAGATCGTGTCCCCTTATCGTGGGATACTCATCAATACGGGTGTGGGTAACCAAACCGTGCCGTTTACACAACCCTTGGGTGTAGGTGAATTTTAAGGCGAATGGGGAGGCGTTCGATATTTACTGCCTTTATAAGGAGAATGGGGAGGCGAATGGGGAGGCATTCAATATTTACAACCCATGCCTTCTCTCTTCCTCTGCCCTTCCAATCTTGAGCTCTAGCACCCTGATACGTCTCCGTCGTATCTATAATTTTTGATTGTTCCATGCCAATATTCTTCAACTTTTATATACTTTTGGTAACTTTTTATACTATTTTTGGGACTAACATATTGATCCAGTGCCCAGTGCCAGTTCCTATTTGTTGCATGTTTTTTGTTTCGCAGAAAATCCATATCAAACGGAGTCCAAACGGGATAAAAACTGAGAGAGATTTTTTGGTATATATGTGAATTTTGGGAAGTGAAATCAACGCGAGACGATGCTCGAGGGGCCCATGAGGCAGGGGGCGCGTCCTTGACCCTCGTGGCCACACCATAAGGCGGTTGGTGCCCTTCTTTCGCCGCAAGAAAGCTAATATCCGGATAGAGATCGTGTCAAAATTTCAGCCCAATCGGAGTTACGGATCTCCGGGAATTTAAGAAACAGTGAAAGGGCAGAATCAGGGAACGCAGAAACAGAGAGAGACAGAGAGACAAATCCAATCTCGGAGGGGCTCTCGCCCCTCCGCCACCATGGAGGCCATGGACCAGAGGGGAAACCCTTCTCCCATCTAGAGAGAATGTCAAGGAAGAATAAGAAGAAGGGAGGCTCTCTCCCCCTCTCTCTCGGTGGCGCCGGAACGCCACCGGGGCCATCATCATCACCGTAATCTACACCAACCACTTCATCGCCCTCATCACCAACTCTTCCCCCCCTCTATGAAGCGGTGTAACCCCTCTTTTACCCGATGTAATATCTGCTTAAACATGGTGCTCAACGCTATATATTATTTCCGAATGATGTATGGCTATCTATGATGTTTGAGTAGATCCGTTTTGTCCTATGGGTTAACTGATGATCGTGATTGGTTTGAGTTGCATGTTTTATTATTGGTGCTGTCCTATGGTGCTCTCCGTGTCGCGCAAGCGTGAGGGATCCCCGCTGTAGGGTTTGCAATATGTTCATGATTTGCTTATGGTGGGTGGCGTGAGTGATAGAAACACAGACCCGAGTAAGTAGGTTGTTGCGTATGGGATAAACAGGACTTGATGCTTTAATGCTATGGTTGGGTTTTACCTTAATGATCTTTAGTAGTTGCGGATGCTTGCTAGAGTTCCAATCATAAGTGCATATGAGCCAAGAAGAGAAAGTATGTTAGCTTATGCCTCTCCCTCAAATAAAACTGCAACAATGATTACCGGTCTAGTTATCGATTGCCTAGGGACAAATAACTTTCTTGTGTGACAACAAGCTCTCTACTAAAACTAACTTAGTTGTGTCTTCATCTAAACAGACCCTACTTTTTATTTACACACTCTTTATTATCTTACAAATCTATCCAACAACACCTACAAAGTATTTCTAGTTTCATACTTGTTCTAGGTAAAGCGAACGTTAAGCGTGCGTAGAGTTGTATCAATGGTCGATAGAACTTGAGGGAATATTTGATCTACCTTTAGCTCCTCGTTGGGTTCAACACTCTTACTTATCGAAAGAGGCTACAATTGATCCCCTATACTTGTGGGTTATCAAGCCCAAGTTCTCATCTTCTCCGTCTCGAGCTAGCACTCAGCCATGTCCGGATCCGGAGGTCAAGGCAAGTGGATGGTCTCCTCCGTCAAGGAGGAGGACATTACTGAGCTTCGGGCGGCCGGGTACCTGGCGAAGGAAATCACCCACCGTCTTCCAGCCCAGGGGCAAGTCGTCCCCACACTGAAGCCCAATGAGAGGGTGGTATTCATCCCTCATTTCCTCCACGGTCTAGGGTTTCCACTCCACCCTTTCGTCCGCGGGCTGATGTACTATTACGGGATAGACTTCCATGATCTATCCCCGAACTCCTTCCTCAACATATCGGCGTTCGTCATCGTGTGAGAGGCCTTCTTCCACATCCAACCCCACTTCGGGCTGTGGCTCAAGGTCTTCAATGTGAAGCCGAAGGTGGTGGATGGCCAGCACGCGGAGTCAGGAGGCGCCATGGTGAGCAAGCTGACAAATGTCTCCTGGCCAAAAGGCATGTTCGTGGAGACTGTCAAGGAATGGCAGAAACAGTGGTTCTACATCACAGAACCCCGTGGCGCAAACTAGGTCGCCGCTACCGAATTCAACTCCGGCGCTCCAATGCGGCTCACCTCCTGGGTTGAGAAGAGCCCAAATTGGTCATCGTCAGATGAGCTGATAGCACTACAGACGTGCGTTCAAAGTATGGTGGACAAGGATATCAAGCTTGTCGATATAATCCGGGTGATGCTAGTTCGTCGGATTCTCCCATGCCAAAGCCGAAGCCGCCCTCTATGGGAGTTTAATCCAAAGAAGCACCATACCCTGAAGAGGCTTGATACGTCCATTTTGCATCATGCTTTTATATCAATATTTATTGCATTATGGGCTGTTATTACACATTATGTCACAATACTTATGCCTATTCTCTCTTATTTTACAAGGTTTACATAAAGAGAGAGAATGCCGACAGCTGGGATTCTGGGCTGGAAAAGGAGCAAATATTAGAGACCTATTCTGCACAGCTCCAAAAGTCTTGAAACTTCACGGAAGACGTTTTCAGAATATATAAAAAATACTCAGCGGAAGAGATTCACCAGGGGGCACACCCTGCCCACGAGGGTGGGGGCGTGCCCCCCTACCTCGTGGGACCCCTGGTGGCCCTCCGGTGGCCATCTTCTGCTATATGAAGTCTTTCTATGGGAAAAAATAAGAAGCCATCTTCTCAGACGAAACTCCGCCGCCACGAGGCGGAACCTTGGCGGAACCAATCTAGGGCTCTGGCAGAGCTGTTCTACCGGCGAAACTTCCCTCCCGGAGGGGGAAATCATCGTCATCGTCATCACCAACGCTCCTCTCATCGGTAGAGGGCAATCTCCATCAACATCTTCATCAGCACCATCTCCTCTCAAAACCTTAGTTCATCTCTTGTATCCAATTCTTGTCTCCAAGTCCGGGATTGGTGCTAGTAGGTTGCTAGTAGTGTTAATTACTCCTTGTAGTTGATGCTAGTTGGTTTAATTGGTGGAAGATCATTTGTTCAGATCCTATATGCATATTAATACCCCTCTGATTATGAACATGTTTATGCTTTTTGAGTAGTTACGTTTGTTCCTGAGGACATGGGAGAAGTCTTGCTATTAGTAGTCATGTGAATTTGGTATTCGTTCGATATTTTGATGAGATGTATGTTGTCTTTCCTCTAGTGGTGTTATGTGAACGTCGACTACATGACACTTCACCATTATTTGGGCCTAGAGGAAGGCATTGGGAAGTAATAAGTAGATGATGGGTTGCTAGAATGACAGAAGCTTAAACCCTAGTTTATGCGTTGCTTCGCAAGGGGCTGATTTGGATCCATATGTTTCATGCTATGGTTAGGTTTACCTTAATACTTTTGTCGTAGTTGCGTATGCTTGCAATAGAGGTTAATCATAAGTGGGATGCGTGTCCAAGTAAGGACAGTACCCAAGCATTGGTCCACCCACATACCAAATTATCAAAGTACCGAACGTGAATCATATGAGCGTGATGAAAACTAGCTTGATGATATTCCCATGTGTCCTCGGGAGCGCTTCTCTCTATATAAGAGTTTGTCCAGGCTTGTCCTTTGCTACAAAAAGGATTGGGCTACCTTGCTGCACTTTATTTACCTTTGTTACTTGTTGCTCGTTACAAATTATCCTATGAAAAAACTATCTGTTACCACTTATTTCAGTACTTGCAGAGAATACCTTGCTGGAAACCGCTTATCATTTCCTTGTGCTCCTCATTGGGTTTGACACTCTTACTCATCGAAAGGACTACGATAGATCCCCTATACTTGTGGGTCATCAAGACTCTTTTCTGGCGCCGTTGTCGGGGAGTGAAGCACCTTTGGTAGGTGGAATTTGGTAAGGAAAAATTTATATAGTGTGCTGAAATTTACTATCACTTGTTACTATGGAAAGTAATCCTCTGAGGGGCTTGTTCAGGGTATCTTCACCCCGACCAGTAGAGCACAGAGTTTCTCCTCAACTTACTGAACCTACTGAAAATGAAAATGTCTGCTTGGAAATTCCTTCGGGTATGATAGAAAAACTGCTAGCTAATCCTTTTTTAGGAGATGGAACAAAGCATCCTGATGAGCATCTAATATATGTGCATGAAGTTTGTGGATTATTTAAGCTTACAGGTGTACCCGGAGATGTTGTTAAGAAGAAGGTCTTCCCTTTATCTTTGAAGGGAGATGCATTGACATGGTATAGGCTATGTGATGATATGGGGTCTTGGAATTACAAACGATTGAAATTGGAATTTCATCAGAAGTTTTATCCTATGCATCTTGTTCATCGTGATCGCAATTATATATATAATTTTTGGCCTTGCGAAGGAGAAAGCATCGCTCAAGCTTGGGGGAGGCTTAAATCAATGTTATATTCATGCTCCAATCATGAGCTCTCAAGAGAAATGATTATTCAAAAATTTTATGCTCGGCTTTCTGATAGCAATCGCACCATGCTTGATACTTCTTCTGCTGGCTCTTTTATGATGAAGACTATTGAATTCAAATGGGATTTATTGGAAAGAATTAAACACAACTCTGAAGATTGGGACCTCGACAAAGGTAAGGAGTCAAGTATGACACCTGGGTTTGATTGTGTTAAATCTTTTATGGATACCGATGTTTTTCGTAAATTTAGCACTAAATATGGACTTGACTCTGAGATAGTAGCTTCTTTCTGTGAATCTTTTGCTACTTATGTTGATCTCCCCAAGGAGAAATGGTTTAAATATCATCCTCCCATAGAAGTAAAAGTAGTTGCACCTATTAAAGTTGAAGAAAATATTGTCACTTATAATGATCCTATTGTTCCTACTTCTTATGTTGAGAAACCACCTTTTCCTGTTAGGATAAAGGATCACGCTAAAGCTTCAACTGTGGTTCGTAAAAGCAATATTAAAACTTATACACCTCATGAGCAAATTAAAGTTGAACCTGATATTGATATTGTTAAAGATCTCTTGTCTGATAGTATTGATGGGCATGTTATTCATTTCCTTGATGAGACTGCTAGAATTGCTAAACCTTGTGCTAAAGATAAAAACAGACCTGTGGTAGGCATGCCTGTTATTTCTGTTAAAATAGGATATCATTGTTATCATGGCTTATGTGATATGGGTGCTAGTGCTAGCGCAATACCTTATTCCTTATACAAAGAAATTATGCATGATATTGCACCTGCTGAGATAGAAGATATTGATGGCACAATTAAACTTGCTAATAGATATACTATTTCACCAATGGGAATTGTTAGAGATGTTGAAGTCTTGTGTGGGAAAACTAAATATCCTGCTGATTTTCTTGTTCTTGTTTCCCCACAAGATAGCTTTTGTCCCATTATATTTGGTAGACCCTTCCTGAACACTGTTAATGCTACCATAGATTGCAAAAGGGATGTTGTTACTATCGGTTTAGATGATATGACACATGAATTTAATTTCTCTAAATTTAGTAGACAACACCATGAAGAAGAATTACCTAGTAAGGATGAAATTATTGGTCTTGCTTCTATTGTTGTACCTCCTAGTGATCCTTTAGAACAATATTTGCTAGACCATGAAAATTACATGTTTATGAATGAAAGAAGGGAAATAGATGAAGTATTCTTTAAACAGGAACCTATTCTGAAACACAATTTGCCTGTTGAAATCCTAGGGGATCCTCCTCCACCCAAGGGTGATCCCGTGTTTGAGCTTAAACCGTTACCTGATACTCTTAAATATGCTTATCTTGATGAGAAAAAGATATATCTTATTATTATTAGTGCTAACCTTTCAGAGCATGAGGAAGAGAGATTATTGAAAACTCTGAAGAAGCATCGTGCTGCTATTGGGTATACACTTGATGATCTTAAGGGCATTAGTCCCACTCTATGTCAACATAAAATTAATTTGGAAGAAGATGCTAAACCAGTTCGTGATCATCAACGACGGATGAATCCTAAAATGAAAGAAGTGGTAAGAAAAGAAATACTAAAGCTCCTTGAGGCGGGTATAATTTATCCCGTTGCTGATAGTCAGTGGCTAAGTCATGTCCATTGTGTCCCTAAGAAGGGAGGTATTACTGTCATTCCTAATGATAAAGATGAATTGATTCCTCAAAGAATTATTACAGGTTATGGGATGGTAATTGATTTTGGCAAATTAAATAAGGCCACTAAAAAGGATCATTACCCTTTACCTTTTATCGATCAAATGCTAGAAAGATTATCCAAACATACACATTTTTGCTTTCTAGATGGTTATTCTGGTTTCTCTCAAATACCCGTGTCAGCCAAAGATCAATCAAAGACTACTTTTACTTGCCCTTTTCGTACTTTTGCTTATAGACGTATGCCTTTTGGTTTATGTAATGCACCTGCTACCTTTCAAAGATGCATGATGGCTATATTCTCAGACTTTTGTGAAAAGATTTGTGAGGTTTTCATGGACGATTTCTCCGTCTATGGATCTTCTTTTGATGATTGCTTGAGCAGCCTTGATTGAGTTTTGCAGAGATGTGAAGAAACTAATCTTGTCTTGAATTGGGAAAAGTGCCACTTTATGGTTAATGAAGGTATTGTCTTGGGGCACAAAGTTTCTGAAAGAGGTATTGAGGTTGATAAAGCCAAGGTTGATGCTATTGAGAAGATGCCATGTCCCAAGGACATCAAAGGTATAAGAAGTTTCCTTGGTCATGCCAGATTTTATAGGAGGATCATTAAGGACTTCTCAAAAATTTCCCGGCCTCTGACTAATTTATTACAAAAAGATATACCATTTGTCTTTGATGATGATTGTGTAGAAGCATTCGAAATACTTAAGAAAGCATTGATCTCTGCACCTATTGTTCAACCACCTGATTGGAATTTACCCTTTGAAATTATGTGTGATGCTAGTGATTATGTTGTAGGTGTTGTTCTAGGGCAAAGAGTTAATAAGAAATTAAACGTTATTCAATATGCTAGTAAAACTCTAGACAATGCTCAAAGAAATTATGCTACCACTGAAAAAGAATTCTTAGCAGTTGTATTTGCTTGTGATAAGTTCAGACCTTATATTGTTGATTCTAAAGTAACTATTCACACTGATCATGCTGCTATTAAATATCCCATGGAAAATAAAGATGCTAAACCTACACTTATTAGATGGGTTCTCTTGCTACAAGAATTTGACTTACATATCGTTGATAGAAAGGGAGCTGAGAACCCCGCTGCCGAAAACTTGTCTAGGTTAGAAAATGTGCTTGATGACCCACTACCTATTGATGATAGCTTTATTGATGAGCAATTAAATGTCATAAATGCTTCTCATACTACTCCATGGTATGCTGATTATGCTAATTACATTGTTGCTAAGTTTATACCACCTAGTTTCACATACCAGCAAAAGAAAAAGTTCTTCTATGATTTGAGGCATTACTTTTGGGATGACCCACATCTTTATAAAGAAGGAGTAGATGGTGTTATTAGACATTGTGTACCCGAGCATGAACAAGAACAGATCCTACGCAAGTGTCACTCCGAAGCTTATGGAGGACACCATGCTGGAGATAGAACTGCACATAAGGTATTGTAATCTGGTTTTTATTGGCCTACTCTCTTCAAGGATGCCCGTAAGTTTGTCTTATCTTGTGATGAATGTCAAAGAATTGGTAATATTAGTAGACATCAAGAAATGCCTATGAATTATTCACTCGTTATTGAACCATTTGATGTTTGGGGCTTTGACTATATGGGACCCTTTCCTTCCTCTAATGGATATACACATATTTTAGTTGTTGTTGATTATGTTACTAAGTGGGTAGAAGCTATTCCAACTAGTAGTGCAGATCATAACACTTCTATTAAAATGCTTAAAGAAGTTATTTTTCCAAGATTTGGAGTCCCTAGATATTTAATGACTGATGGTGGTCCACATTTTATTCATGGTGCTTTCCGTAAAATGCTTGTTAAATATGGTGTTAATCATAGAATTGCATCTCCTTATCATCCTCAGTCTAGTGGTCAAGTAGAATTGAGTAATAGAGAGCTCAAATTAATTTTGCAAAAGACTGTTAATAGATCTAGAAAGAATTGGTCCAAGAAACTTGATGATGCATTATGGGCCTATAGAACTGCATATAAAAATCCTATGGGTATGTCTCCGTATAAAATGGTTTATGGAAAAGCATGTCACTTACCTTTCGAACTAGAACACAAAGCATATTGGGCTATTAAAGAGCTCAATTATGATTTTAAACTTTCCGGTGAGAAGAGGTTATTTGATATTAGCTCACTCGATGAATGGAGAACCCAAGCCTACGAAAATGCCAAGTTGATTAAAGAAAAAGTTAAAAGATGGCATGCCAAAAGGATACAAAAGCATGAGTTTAATGTAGGTGACTATGTATTTCTATACAACTCTCGTTTAAGATTTTTTGCAGGAAAACTTCTCTCTAAATGGGAAGGCCCTTACGTTATCGAGGAGGTCTATCGTTCCGGTGCAATAAAAATCAACAACTTCGAAGGCACAAATCCGAAGGTGGTGAACGGTCAAAGAATCAAACATTATATCTCATGTAATCCCATAAATGTTGAAACCAATGTTACCGTAACCCCGGAGGAATACATAAGGGACACTTTCCGAAACGTTTCAGACTCCGAAAAGGAATATGTATGTGGTATGGTAAGTAAACCGACTCCAAAACAGTTTTTAAGGCAATATTTCTCTGTTTTGGAATATTTAGAAAAATAGAAAAATAAGAAGCAGTCCGGGAAGGACACGAGGACTCCATGAGGGTGGAGGGCGCGCCCTACCCCCCTGGGCGCGCCCCCTACCTCGTGGGCACCTCGTGCGCTTTTCGGACTCTGTTTTCGTACACGACGCTTATTTTAGTTGGTGAAAATTCATTATATAATATCCCGGGGGTTTTGACCACCGTATCACACAAATATCTCTGGTCTTTGTTTCGAGCTGTCCTGCTGCAGATAGAGCAACATGTCGTCCCAGGATTCGGAAGGAGAAAGCTACGTGGCTGATTACCTTGCAGATCCTAAGGTCTATGGGATGTGGAGCATTGTGGTTAGACTATGAAAGAAGAAGAGGATTATGAACCCAAGGTAAAGGAGGAGACGAGCTCAGATGAAGATGAAGTCCCACTACCTCAACCTAGGGACATGCATGTGGAGTTCAAAAAGTCAAGCCTCCCGGATAGAGTAAAGAAACCTAAGATCGAGTTTATCCCTTTTCGCCTCTTGCAGGAAAACAAGTAGGAACTATGCAAAAAGATACTGAGCATGGAGCAGGAGATCGATGACCTAAGGGACCAAAACTATGTCCTCGAGCGCAAATTAAGGAAGAAGCCTACGCCATCAACAAAACCATCACCTTCTCCACCAACAAAGAATAATTGAGCATCTGGTATGGGCACTCCCCTTGGCAACTGCCAAGCTTGGGGGAGTGCCCCGGTATCGTATCACCATCACCTTTATCTTTACCGTTTTCCTTACTTCGATCCTTTTGGTATTATCTTCATCTAGTAGAATAAAGTTTATGGCATGATCTAGTTTTGAGTTTTTTTTATAATCCTTCTATGTAATCGAGTCCGTGAGCTATATAATAAAGATTAGTGTTGAGTCAAGGGCTTGATTATTTTGCCATGATCCTAAGGGAACAAAAGAAAAAAAAGAAAGAAATAAAAAGAAAGAAAGAGATCATGTGAGTCTTATGGAGAGTGATGAGCTCACATAGAAAAAGCATGATGAACAAAAGTTGTTGAGGGTTGACAAACATGGTTTTGGTCATCGTTGCAATTAATAGAAAGTAATAAAGAAAGAGAGGTCTTCACATATAAATATACTATCTTGGACATCTTTTATGATTGTGAGCACTCATTAAAATATGACATGCTAAAGAGTTGACATTGGACAAGGAAGACAACGTAATGGGTTATGTTTTCATACATCTGAGATAAATTATATTGTCATGGATCATTCAACATGGTTGAGCTTGCCTTTCTCCCTCATGCTAGCCAAATTCATCTCACCAAGTAGAGATACTACTTGTGCTTCCAAATACCCTTAAACCAGTCTTGCCATGAGAGTCCACCATACCTACCTATGGATTGAGTAAGATCCTCCAAGTAAGTTGTCATCGGTGCAAGCAATTAAAATTGCTCTCTAAATATGTATGACTTATTAGTGTGGGAGAAATAAGCTTTATATGATCGTGTGATACGGAAGAAATAAAAGCGACAGACTGCATAATAAAGGTCCATATCACAAGTGGCAATATAAAGTGACATTCTTTCGCATTAAGATTTTGTGCATCCAACCATAAAAGTGCATGAAGTTTCACAAAGCACATACCTTGATAAAGTTTTGAAGAAGTTCAAAATGGATCAGGCAAAGAAAGGGTTCTTGCATGTGTTACAAGGTGTGAAGTTGAATCATACTCAATGCCCGACCACTGCAGAATATAGAGAGAAAATGAAAGGTGTTCCCTATGCTTCAGCCATAGGCTCTATCATGTATGCAATGCTGTGTACCAAACCTGATGTGTGCCTTGCTATAAGTTTAGCTGGGAGGTACCAAAGTAATCCAGGAGTGGATCACTGGAAAGCGGTCAAGAACATCCTGAAATACCTGAAAAGGACTAAGGATATGTTTCCCGTACATGGAGGTGACAAAGAGCTCGTCGTAAACTGTTACATCGATGCAAGCTTTGACACTGATCCGGATGACTCTAAGTCACAAACCGGATACGTGTTTTCATTAAATGGTGGAGCTATCAGTTTGTGCAGTTCCAAGCAAAGTTTCGTTGCGGGATCTACGTGTGAAGCGGAATACATAGCTGCTTCAGAAGCAGCAAATGAAGGAGTCTGGATGAAGGAGTTCATATCCGATCTAGGTGTCATACCTAGTGCATCGGGTCCAATGAAAATCTTTTGTGACAATACTGGAGAAATTGCCTTGGCGAAGGAATCCAGATTTCACAAGACAACCAAGCACATCAAGAGACGCTTTAATTCCATCCGCGATCAAGTCAAGGAGGGAGACATAGAGATTTGCAAGAAACATATGGATCTGAATGTTGCAGACCCATTGACTAAGCCTCTCTCACGAGCAAAACATGATCAGCACCAAGACTCCATGGGTGTTAGAATCATTACAATGTAATCTAGATATTGACTCTAGTGCAAGTGGGAGACTGAAGGAAATATGCCCTAGAGGCAATAATAAAGTTGTTATTTATATTTCCTTATATCATGATAAATTTTTATTATTCATGCTAGAATTGTATTAACCGGAAATTTAGTACATGTGTGAATACATAGACAAACAGAGTGTCACTAGTTTGCCTATACTTGACTAGCTCGTTGAATCAATGATGGTTATGTTTCCTAACCATAGACATGAGTTGTCATTTGATTAATGGGATCACATCATTACAGAATGATGTGATTGACTTGACCCATCCATTAGCTTAGCACGATGATCGTTTAGTTTGTTGCTATTGCTTTCTCCATAACTATACATGTTCCTATGACTATGAGATCATGCAACTCCCGAATACCGGAGGAACACTTTGTGTGCTACCAAACGTCACAACGTAACTGGGTGATTATAAAGGTGCTCTACAGGTGTCTCCGGTGGTGTTTGTTGAGTTGGCATGGATCAAGATTAGGATTTGTCACTCCAATTGTCGGAGAGGTATCTCTGGGCCCTCTCGGTAATGTACATCACTATAAGCCTTGCACGCAATGTAGCTAATGAGTTAGTTACGGGGTGTAGCATTAACGAACGAGTAAAGAGGCTTGCCGGTAACGAGATTTAACTAGGTATTGAGATAGCGACGATCGAATCTCGGGCAAGTAACATATCGATGACAAAGGGAACAATGTATACCGTTATGCGGTTTGACCGATAAAGATCTTTGTAGAATATGTAGGAACCAATATGAGCATCCAGGTTGCGCTATTGGTTATTGACCGGAGACATGTCTCGGTCATGTCTACATAGTTCTCGAACCTGTAGGGTCCGCACGCTTAACGTTCTATGACGATCGGTATTAAGAGTTTATGTGTTTTGATGTAGCGAAGGTAGTTTGGAGTCCCGGATTTGATCACGGACATGACGAGGAGTCTCGAAATGGTCGAGACGTAAATATCGATATATTGGAAGCCTATGTTTGAACATCGAAATGGTTCCGGGTGAAAACGAGAGTATACCGGAGCGACGAGAGGTTACTGGAACCCCCCATGAGGTATATGGGCCTTATTGGGCCTTAGTCGAAAAGAGGGGGAAGAAGCAAAGGAGAGGGCGCCCCCCTCCAAGCCCAATGTGAATTGGGAAGGGGGGCCGGCCCCCTTTTCCTTTCTTCTTTCCTCTCCTTCCTTCTCTTCTAATGCCAACAAAGGGAAAAGGGGGAATCCTACTCCCGGTGGAAGTAGGACTCCCTTGGGCGCGCCTAGAGAGGTCGGCCCCTCCGCCTCCTTCACTCCTTTATATACGGGGGAGGGGCACCCCATGGACACACAGGTTGATCATTGATCTTTTAGACATGTGCGGTGCCCCCACCATAATCCACCTCGGTAATATCGTAGTGGTGCTTAGGCGAAGCCCTGTTTCGGTAGCAACATCATCACCGCCACGCCGTCGTGCCGACGAAACTCTTCCTCGAAGCTCTACTAGATCGTGAGTTCGTGGGACATCACCGAGCTGAACGTGTGCAGATCACGGAGGTGTCGTACCTTCGGTGCTAGATCGGTCAATCGTGAAGACGTACGACTACATCAACCGCGTTGTCAAATGCTTCCTCTTATGGTCTACGAGGATACGTAGACGATACTCTCCCCTCTCGTTGCTATGCATCACCATGATCTTGCGCGTGCGTAGAATTTTTTTTGAAATTACTGCGTCCGCCAACGCCGGCTGCCTGCTCTACCGCCTCGCCGCCTACTCCGTTGCCACGCCACTTCCTCCGTCGCCTCAACACACGTCGTTCGCCTTTTCCGCCTTGTCTCGCCGCTTCTCTTCATCAGCACCAGAAGATAAAGAGGAAACGGATCCCCTTTTCGGCAAATCCCTCGACTTGCCGACTCCGACGATGGCGCTCATGTCCTCGAGCTTGATCTGGAGGCATGGCAGGTCCTCAAGCTCGTCATCCACCACCTCCTCCTCCAGACTTCGAGCGGATGATGTAGAAGTCAACGACGCGGGGAGGATGACCACGGATCTTGGCGACTGAGCCGCCGCTGCCGCCAAGATGCTGACGCTGGTGCGCGCCCCTCTCCGCTGCCTCTTGCTATCCTCGCCCCCAGCCTTGTCGCTCTGCTCCCCCTACATGACTGTAGGCCACCGCAGCGTTGGTGGCGGCGTCTCGCCCCTTCTCCTGATGCTCTCCACTTGCCCCTCGGCGTGGCGTGTCGGCGAGGGCTTCCCGGCCGCAGGGGCACCAAGCGGGGCCTCCTCGCGAGGCAGGAGCTTCTATGCCCACCCCGTCAGCATGGACGACGAGGCGCCCTCCAGCTCCGCCGCCGGTAGCGTCTACGACCTGGCCGTGCGTTACCTCACCGTGGATGAAATTGCCAACGCTGCAAATCTTGACGAGGTGAGTTCATTCTCTCGGCATTTTGGGATTCAGACAATCGGATGATTTCCTGTGGTTCTAGCTAACACAATCTGAGCATGTTTCGGCCTTACTATCCATGGCTTGCTTGTTACAGATGATGCACAAGATTTTTCAAAGTTCTAATGTGTGCAATCATATGTTGTGCAGATCTCCATAACCAGCATATATGCACACTGGGAGGACGTGGGCTTGAGCATTTCGAATGCTGCAAGCTCAAATTTAGTTAAGCTTGACTGAATGTAGTAAATTCAGTTTAACTCTGAATATGTACTTTGATGTAAATTTGAATGTACAATTGCTTGCAATTTTTTTTGTAGGTCATGTTTATTCAGAAGAAGAAATGAAGTGCTGAAGGTTTTTAGTAAGTTAGTGGTTAACTGAACTACTGATTTTTTTTTAAATGAACATGAACTTGATATAGAGAATCAGTGTACATAAACATTGTTTCTTTCTTTCTTTTTGCAGCAAGCAGCAATAAGACAATTCTTCCTAACCAAAAAATTTCAATGATGGGGTACAGAAAAAACACTTGTAGCCATTTCTATAAACTGAAACAAACCCTGAACCTGAATCTGTCAACCCTGAACCTGATTGTGAACAAATCAAGTGCCAATTCACCCTGAACCTGATTGTGAACAACCCTGAACATGTGTTGTTGCTCTCCAAGTTTTGTTTTGGAATTTCAATTTCCCCTTGGCCTACTCAATTCAATTCAAATCGCGAACAAATCAAGTGCCAATTCTATTTCTATCATGTGCTGATTGTGAACAGAGCAGCAGCAATAGAGGCAACAGAGGCGGGCGGGGCAAACTCACAAGCAACAGCACCAGCAGAGGCGGGGCAGGGGACAAAGGCAACAGCAACACGAAAGGTCCACGGCGACAACGTTGACCACTAGCAGAAACAACATGGGATGCGGGAGTGGCCGGAATTTTCCACGGCGCCGGCGGCCGAAGCGGACGAAGTCGAGCCGCAGGTGGGCGGCCGTGGGCGGCGAAGGTGAGTGGCGCAAGTGTTGGGGAGATTCCACCACGTGGACATGGAACATCACCAGGCGGGCGGCGGTGTGGGTACAGGCAGGCGACGGCGGCGCAACTCCGAGCGGGCGGCGGTGCAGGTCGATTTTGTGCCGAGTGGCGCAGGTGGGAAGCTGCGGCGCAGGGCTAGGCGGGCGGCGGCGCTGGTGTTGGTCGCGTGCTGGGCCCGAAGGTGGATGGCGACGCGCGACCGACGGTGGCTGTAAGGCGCAGACGACGGGGGAGAGGAAGGAAGGAGATGGGCTGAATCATGACGGGTTTAATATTTTGAGGTTTTTTTGCAAAAAGATAATACATTGTGCGCTTGACAACTTTTTCCGGACGGAGGGAGTATGATTGTATATTTTATTTATGGTGTTGTCCTACCGTGCCTTCCGTTCTCGCGCAAATGTGAGGGCCCCCTGTTGTAAGGTGTTGCAATATGTGTATGGTTCGCTTACGGTGGGTTGCGAGAGTGACAGAAACTTAAAATCCAAGTAGGTAGGGTATGACGTATGTGAACAAAGAGGACTTGATACTTAATGCTATGGTTGATTTCACGACCTTAATGATCTTTAGTAGTTGCAGATGCTTGTTAGAGTTCCAATCATAAGTGCATATGATCCAAGTAGAGAAAGTATGTTAGCTAATGCCTCTCCCTCATATAAAGTTACAAGAATGATTACCGATACTTGTTATCGGTTTCCTAGGGCCAAATAACTTTCTTATTGCCAAAAGCTTTTCACTTTTATTACCTTACAATTTATCTGCAGTTTTAATCTCGCAAAGTACTCGTAGTTTAATCCTTGCAAAATAGTTTCATACTTGTTTCCGGTAAGACAAACGTCAAGCGTGCGTAGAGTTTTATCGGTGGTCGATAGAACTTGAGAGAATATGTGTTCTACCTTTAGCTCCTCGTTGGGTTCGACACTCTTACTTATCGAAAAAGGCTACAATTGATCCCCTATACTTGTGGGTTATCAGATACTTGAAAAAGATTTGGGTTTAAGGGTTTTTGGATGCACAAGTAGTATATCTACTTAGTACAGAATTTTTGGCTAGCAAAGATAGGGGCCAAGCACCACATGTTAAAGAATCTATGACAATATGACTTCTTTGTGAATATAAACAAACATAAACTATTAAGTTGTTTTTCTTGCTCAACGTCAACAATTTTGGCATATAATATTTTGATGAGGGCTCACAATCACAAAAGATTTCTAGGGTAGTATATCTATATGTGAATCTTCTCTTCCCTTATTAATTCTTTCATGAGTTGCATCATTGACTAATGCTATGTTTGTCAATCTCTACTAAAATTTTCTACCTATACTTTTCCTTATGTGGCGCCATCACCTACCATAGGATTAGTATATAATCTTTTCATTATTTATTTCCTTTGTTCATTTATTTCATTTGTCTTTTTCTTTCTTCCTTAATTTTTTTCTTCATTTGCAACATGAAAGTAAAGAAAGTAAAAACTAGAACTAATTTTATTATATAAGTTGCACACAATTTCAAGGATAGATCACTAAGCAAACTCTCAAAGTATATGGAAGAAAAACGGAGCACGGGAGGTGTCCCTGGTGGTTCCTTTATTTCCAAAATTTTAAAATATTTCAAACTGATAAAATAAATATTTTTGCAAATTTTTCGGAGTCCGTTTACTTACGTATCACGGGCCTCCTTATTTTCATAATTCTGGAGTGTTCCAGAAGGACTCTTTTATGTGTTCTTTCGGTGTCAAGGTTTGAATAATATTACTTTCAACATTAATAGGCGTACCTGAGATATAATGCTTTATTCGTTGCCCATTGATAACCTTTCTGGTTAGTGCCTTCGAAATTATTTATTTTGATGGCTCCAGATAGGTTAACCTCTTTGATGACATATGGGCCTTCCCATTCGAGAGGAGCTTTCCTACAAAAAATCTAAAACGAGAGTTGTACAAAAGAACATATTCTCCAACTTTAAACTCATATTTTTTAATTCTTTAGTCATGCCATCTTTTAAAATTTTCTTTAAATAACTTTGCATTTTCATAGGCCTGGGTTCTCCATTCATCTAATGAGCTTATGTCAAATAATCTCTTTTCACCAGCAAGTTTGAAATCATAATTAATTTCTTTAACTGCCCAATATGCTTTATGTTCTAACTCAAGAGACAAATGACAAGCTTTTCCATAAACCATTTTATAAGGAGACATACCCATAGGATTTTTATATGCTGTTCTATAAGCCCAAAGTGCATCATCTAATTTCTTAGACCAATTTTTCCTGGACCTATTGACAGTCTTTTGCAAAATTAATTTTCTTTCTCTATTACTAAGTTCAACTTGACCACTAGACTAAGGATGATAGGGTGATGCAATTCAATGGTGAACATCATACTTGGCAAGCATTTTATGGAAAGCACCATGGATAAAGTGTGAACCACCGTCAGTCATTAAATATCTAGGGACTCCAAACCTAGGGAAAATAACTTCCTTAATCATTTTAAATTTTTAATAGAGGTGTTGTGATCAGCACTACTAGTTGGAATATCTTCTACCCATTTAGTAACATAATCGATAGCAACCAAAATATGTGTATACCCATTAGAGGAAGGAAAAGGTTGTTGGGGAACGTTGCAGAAAACAAAAAATTTCCTACGGTTTCACCAAGATCCATCTATGAGTTCATCTAGCAACGAGTGATCGGATTGCATCTACATACCTTTGTAGATCACGCGCGGAAGCGTTCAAAGAACGGGGATGAGGAAGTCGTACTCGACGTGATCCAAATCACCGGAGATCCTAGCGCCGAACGGACGGCACCTCCGCGTTCAACACACGTACGGTCAGCGTGACGTCTCCTCCTTCTTGATCCACCAAGGGGGAAGGAGAGGTTGAGGAAGATGGCTCCAGCAGCAGCACGATGGTGTGGTGGTGGTGGAGCAGCAGTACTCCGGCACGGCTTCGCCAAGCTCGTGACGGAGGAGGAGAGGTGTTGGGGAGGGGAGGGGCTGCGCCTTGGATCTTGTGTGCAGCCCTCCCCTCACCCCTCTATTTATAGGGGAAGGGGGAAGGGGGCCGGGCCCCTCTAGATGGGATCTAGAAGGGGGGCGGCGGCCAAGGGGAGGGGGGCTTGCCCCCCAAGCAAGGGGGCGCCCCCCTTAGGGTTTCCCCCCAACCCTAGGCGCATGGGCCCTAGGGGTTGTGGCGCCCCAGCCCACTTGGGCTGGTTCCCTTCTCCATACAGCCCATAAGGCCCCCCGAAAGAGGTGGCCCCTCCCGGTGGACCCTCGGAACCCCTCCGATGGCCCCGGTACAATACCGATATGCCCCCGAACCTTTCCGGCGACCGTATGACAACTTCCCATATATAAATCTTTACCTCCGGACCATTCTGGAACTCCTCGTGACGTCCGGGATCTCATCCGGGACTCCGAACAACATTCGGTAATCACATACAAGTCTTCCTAACAACCCTAGCGTCACCGAACCTTAAGTGTGTAGACCCTACGGGTTCGGGAGACATGTAGACATGACCGAGAAGGCTCTCCGGTCAATAACCAACAGCGGAATCTGGATACCCATGTTGGCTCCCACATGCTCCTCGATGATCTCATCAGATGAACCACGATGTCGAGGATTCAAGCAACCCCGTATACAATTCCCTTTGTCAATCGGTACGTTACTTGCCCGAGATTCGATCGTCGGTATCCCAATACCTCGTTCAATCTCGTTACCGGCAAGTCACTTTACTCGTACTGTAATGCATGATCCCGTGACCAGACACTTGGTCACGTTGAGCTCATTATGATGATGCATTACCGAGTGGGCCCAGAGATACCTCTCCGTCATACGGAGTGACAAATCCCAGTCTTGACCCGTGTCAACCCAACAGACACTTTCGGAGATACCCGTAGTATACCTTATAGTCACCCAGTTACGTTGTGACGTTTGGTACACCCAAAGCACTCCTACGGTATCCGGGAGTTACACGATCTCATGGTCTAAGGAAAAGATACTTGACATTGGAAAACTCTAGCAAATGAACTATACGATCTTGTGCTATGTTTAGGACTGGGTCTTGTCCATCACATCATTCTCCTAATGATGTGATCTCGTTATCAATGACATCCAATGTCCATAGTCAGGAAACCATGACTATCTTTTGATCAACGAGCTAGTCAACTAGAGGCTTACTAGGGACATGTTGGTGTCTAAGTATTCACACATGTATTATGATTTCCGGATAACACAATTATAGCATGAATAAAAGACAATTATCATGAATAAGGAAATATAATAATAATCCTTTTATTATTGCCTCTAGGGCATATTTCCAACAGTCTCCCACTAGCACTAGAGTCAATAATCTAGTTACATTGTGATGAATCGAACACCCATGGAATTCTGGTGTTGATCATGTTTTGCTCTAGGGAGAGGTTTAGTCAACGGATCTGCTACATTCAGGTCCGTATGTACTTTACAAATATCTATGTCTCCATCTTGAACATTTTCACGAATGGAGTTGAAGCGACGCTTCATGTGCCTTGTCTTCTTGTGAAACCTGGGCTCCTTAGCAAGTGCAATAGCTCCAGTGTTGTCACAGAAGAGTTTGATCGGCCCCGACGCATTGGGTATGACTCCTAGGTCGGTGATAAACTCCTTCACCCAAATTGCTTCATGCGCTGCCTCCGAGGCTGCCATGTACTCCGCTTCATATGTAGATCCCGCCACGAAGCTCTGCTTGCAACTGCACCAGCTTACTGCCCCACCATTCAAAATATACACATATCTGGTTTGTGACTTAGAGTCATCCAGATCTGTGTCGAAGCTAGCGTCGACGTAACCTTTTACGACGAGCTCTTCGTCACCTCCATAAATGAGAAACATTTCCTTAGTCCTTTTCAGGTACTTCAGGATATTCTTGACCGCTGTCCAGTGTTCCTTGCCGGGATTACTTTGGTACCTTCCTACCAAACTTACGGCAAGGTTTACATCAGGTCTGGTACACAGCATGGCATACATAATAGAACCTATGGCTGAGGCATAGGGGATGACACTCATCTCTTCTATATCTTCTGTCGTGGTCGGACATTGAGCTGAGCTCAATTTCACACCTTGCAACGCAGGCAAGAACCCCTTCTTAGACTGATCCATATTGAACTTCTTCAATATCTTATCAAGGTATGTGCTTTGTGAAAGACCTATGAGGCGTCTTGATCTATCTCTATAGATCTTGATGCCCAATATATAAGCAGCTTCTCCAAGGTCCTTCATTGAAAAACTCTTATTCAAGTAGGGCTTAATGCTGTCCAAAAGCTCTACATCATTTCCCATCAAAAGTATGTCATCTACATATAATATGAGAAATGCTACAGAGCTCCCACTCACTTTTTTGTAAACGCAGGCTTCTCCATAAGTCCGCATAAACCCAAACGCTTTGATCATCTCATCAAAGCGAATGTTCCAACTCTGAGATGCTTGCACCAGCCCATAAATCGAGCGTTGGAGCTTGCACACCTTGTCAACATTCTTAGAATCGACAAAACCTTCCGGCTTCATCATATACAATTCTTCCTTAAGGAAACCATTAAGGAATGCCGTTTTGACGTCCATTTGCCATATCTCATAATCATAGAATGCGGCAATTGCTAACATGATTCAGACAGACTTCAGCTTCGCTACTGGTGAGAAAGTCTCATCGTAGTCAACCCCTTGAACTTGTCGATAACCCTTAGCGACATGCCGAGCTTTATAGATGGTCACATTACCATCCGCGTCTGTCTTCTTCTTAAAGATCCATTTATTTTCTATGACTCGCCGCTCAATGGGCAAGTCAGTCAAAGTCCATACTTTGTTTTCATACATGGATCCTATCTCGGATTTCATGGCTTCCAGCCATTTGTCGGAATCCGGGCCTGCCATCGCTTCTTCATAGTTTGAAGGTTCACCGTTGTCTAACAACATGATTTCCAAAACAGGGTTGCCGTACCATTCTGGTGCGGAACGTGTCCTTGTGGACCTTCGAATTTCAGTAGCAACTTGATCTGAAGTTTCATGATCATCATCATTAACTTCCTCTCTAGTCGGTGCAGGCACCTCAGGAACATTTTCTTGAGTTGCGCCATTTTCCGGTTCAAGAGGTAATACTTCATCAAGTTCTACTTTCCTCCCACTTACTTCTTTCGAGAGAAACTCCTTCTCTAGAAAGGATCCATTCTTGGCAACAAAGATCTTGCCTTTGGATCTGAGGTAGAAGGTATACCCAATAGTTTCTTTAGGGTATCCTATGAAGACGCATTTTTCCGACTTGGGTTCGAGCTTTTTAGGTTGAAGTTTCTTGACATAAACATCGCATCCCCAAACTTTTAGAAACGACAGCTTAGGTTTGTTCCCAAACCATAATTCATACGGTGTCGTCTCAACGGATTTTGACGGAGCCCTATTTAAAGTGAATGTGGCAGTCTCTAAAGCATAGCCCCAAAAAGATAGCGGTAAATCGGTAAGAGACATCATAGATCGCACCATATCTAATAGAGTGCGATTACGACGTTCGGACACACCATTACGCTGAGGTGTTCCAGGCGGCGTGAGTTGTGAAACTATTCCACATTTTCTTAAGTGTGTGCCAAATTCGTGACTCAAGTATTCTCCTCCACGATCTGATCGCAGGAACTTGATTTTCCTGTCACGTTGATTCTCAACCTCACTCTGAAATTCCTTGAACTTTTCAAAGGTCTCAGACTTGTGTTTCATTAAGTAGACATACCCATATCTACTCAAGTCATCAGTGAGGGTGAGAACATAACGATAACCACCGCGAGCCTCAACACTCATTGGACCGCACACATCAGTATGTATGATTTCCAATAAGTTGGTTGCTCGCTCCATTGTTCCTGAGAACGGAGTCTTGGTCATTTTACCCATGAGGCATGGTTCGCATGTGTCAAATGATTCGTAATCAAGAGACTCTAAAAGTCCATCTGCATGGAGCTTCTTCATGCTTTTGACACCTATGTGACCAAGGCGGCAGTGCCACAAGTATGTGGGACTATCATTATCAACCTTACATCTTTTGGTACTCACACTATGAATATGTGTAGCATTACGCTCGAGATTCATTAAGAATAAACCATTCACCATCGGAGCATGACCATAAAACATATCTCTCATATAAATAGAACAACCATTATTCTCGGATTTAAATGAGTAGCCATATCGTATTAAACGAGATCCTGATACAATGTTCATGCTCAAACTTGGCACTAAATAACAATTATTGAGGTTCAAAACTAATCCCGTAGGTAAATGCAGAGGTAGCGTGCCGACGGCGATCACATAGACCTTGGAACCATTCCCGACGCGCATCGTCACCTCGTCCTTCGCCAGTCTCCGCTTATTCCGCAGCTCTTGCTTTGAGTTACAAATGTGAGCAACTGCACCGGTATCAAATACCCAGGAGCTACTACGAGTACTGGTAAGGTACACACAATTACATGTATATCACATATACCTTTCGTTTTGCCAGCCTTTTTGTCCGCTAAGTATTTGGGGCAGTTCCGCTTCCAGTGACCACTCTCCTTGCAATAAAAGCACTGAGTCTCGGGCTTGGGTCCATTCTTTGGCTTCTTCCCGGCAGCTTGCTTGCCGGGTGCGGCAACTCCCTTGTCGTCCTTCTTGAAGTTTTTCTTACCCTTGCCTCTCTTGAACTTAGTGGTTTTATTCACCATCAACACTTGATGTTCCTTTTTGACTTCTACCTCTGCTGATTTCATCATTGCAAATACTTCAGGAATGGTCTTTTCCATCCCCTGCATATTGAAGTTCATCACAAAGCTCTTGTAGCTCGGTGGAAGCGACTGAAGGATTCTGTCAATGACCGCGTCATCCGGGAGATTAACTCCCAGCTGAGTCAAGCGGTTATGTAACCCAGACATAGTGAGTATGTGCTCACTGACAGAACTGTTTTCCTCCATCTTACAGCTGAA
>NC_041384.1:232911374-232912019 GCF_002162155.2 Triticum dicoccoides | reverse complement strand
AGCTGAAGAACTTGTCAGAGACTTCATATCTCTCGACCCGGGCATGAGCTTGAAAAACCATTTTCAGCTCTTCGAACATCTCATATGCTCCGTGTCTCTCAAAACGCTTTTGGAGCCCCGGTTCTAAGCTATAAAGCATGCCGCACTGAACGAGGGAGTAATCATCGGTACGTGTCTGCCAAGCGTTCATAACGTCTTGTTCTGCAGGGAGAAGAGGTGCGTCACCTAGCGGTGCTTGTAGGACATAATCTTTCTTGGCAGCTATGAGGATGATCCTCAGGTTCCGGACCCAGTCCGTATAGTTGCTGCCATCGTCTTTCAGCTTGGTTTTCTCTAGGAACGCGTTGAAGTTGAGAACAACGTTGGCCATTTGATCTACAAGACATGTTGTAAAGATTTTAGACTAAGTTCATGATAATTAAGTTCATCTAAATCAAATTATTCAATGAACTCCCACTTAGATAGACATCCCTCCAGTCATCTAAGTATAACATGATCCGAGTTAACTAGGCCATGTCCGATCATCACGTGAGACGGACTAGTCACCATCGGTGAACATCTTCATGTTGATCGTATCTTCTATACGACTCATGCTCGACCTTTCGGTCTTCTGTGTTCCGAGGCCATGTCTGTACATGCTAGGCT
>NC_041384.1:232891663-232911364 GCF_002162155.2 Triticum dicoccoides | reverse complement strand
GTCAAGTCAACCTAAGTGTTTGCATGTGTAAATCTGTCTTACACCCGTTGTATGTGAACGTTGGAATCTATCACACCCGATCATCACGTGGTGCTTCGAAACAACGAACTGTCGCAATGGGGCACAGTTAGGGGGAACACTTTCTTGAAATTATTATGAGGGATCATCTTATTTACTACCGTCGTTCTAAGTAAACAAGATGCAAAAACATGATAAACATCACATGCAATCAAATAATAAAAGTGACATGATATGGCCAATATCACATAGCTCCTTTGATCTCCATCTTGGGGCTCCATGATCATCTCTTCACCGGCATGACACCATGATCTCCATCATCATGATCTCCATCATCGTGTCTCCATGAAGTTGCTGGCCAACTATTACTTCTACTACTATGGCTAACACGTTTAGCAATAAAGTAAAGTAATTTACATGGCGTTTCTCAATGACACGCAGGTCATACAAAAAAATAAAGACAACTCCTATGGCTCCTACCGGTTGTCATACTCATCGACATGCAAGTCGTGATTCCTATTACAATAGCATGAACATCTCATACATCACATATACATCATTCATCACAACTTTGGCCATATCACATCACAAAACACTTGCTGCAAAAACAAGTTAGACGTCCTCTAATTGTTGTTGCAAGTTTTACGTGGCTGCAATAGGGTTCTAGCAAGAACGTTTTCTTACCTACGTGAAAGCCACAATGTGATTTGTCAACTTCTATTTACCCTTCATAAGGACCCTTTTCATCGAATTCGCTCCAACTAAAGTGGGAGAGACAGACACCCGCTAGCCACCTTATGCAACTAGTGCATGTCAGTCGGTGGAACCGGTCTCACGTAAGCGTACGTGTAAGGTTGGTCCGGGTCGCTTCATCCCACTACCGTTGAAGCAAGATAAGACTAGTAGCGGCAAGAAAGTTGACAACATCTATGCCCACACAAATTGTGTTCTACTCGTGCAAAGAGAACTACGCATAGACCTAGCTCATGATGCCACTGTTGGGGAACGTTGCAGAAAACAAAAATTTTCCTACGGTTTCACCAAGATCCATCTATGAGTTCATCTAGCAACGAGTGATCGGATTGCATCTACATACCTTTGTAGATCACGCACGGAAGCTTTCAAAGAACGGGGATGAGGAAGTCGTACTCGACGTGATCCAAATCACCGGAGATCCTAGCGCCGAACGGACGGCACCTCCGCGTTCAACACACGTACGGTCAGCGTGACGTCTCCTCCTTCTTGATCCAGCAAGGGGGAAGGAGAGGTTGAGGAAGATGGCTCCAGCAGCAGCACGACGGCGTGGTGGTGGTGGAGCAGCAGTACTCCGGCAGGGCTTCGCCAAGCTCGTGACAGAGGAGGAGAGGTGTTGGGGAGGGGAGGGGCTGCGCCTTGGATCTTGTGTGCATCCCTCCCCTCACCCCTCTATTTATAGGGGAAGGGGGAAGGGGGCCGGGCCCCTCTAGATGGGATCTAGAGGGGGCGGCGGCCAAGGGGAGGGGGGCTTGCCCCCCAAGCAAGGGGGCGCCCCCCTTAGGGTTTCCCCCCAACCCTAGGCGCATGGGCCCTAGGGGTTGTGGCGCCCCAGCCCACTTGGGCTGGTTCCCTTCTCCATATAGCCCATAAGGCCCCCCCGGAAGAGGTGGCCCCTCCCGGTGGACCCTCGGAATCCCTCTGGTGGCCCCGGTACAATACCTATATGCCCCCGAACCTTTTCGGCGACCGTATGACAACTTCCCATATATAAATCTTTACATCTAGACGATTCCGGAACTCCTCGTGACGTCCGGGATCTCATCCGGGACTCCGAACAACATTCAGTAATCACATACAAGTCTTCCTAACAACCCTAGCGTCACCGAACCTTAAGTGTGTAGACCCTACGGGTTCGGGAGACATGTAGAGATGACCGAGAAGGCTCTCCGGTCAATAACCAACAGCGGGATCTGGATACCCATGTTGGCTCCCACATGCTCCTCGATGATCTCATCGGATGAACCACGATGTCGAGGATTCAAGCAACCCCGTATACAATTCCCTTTTTCAATCGGTACGTTACTTGCCCGAGATTCGATCGTCGGTATCCCAATACCTCATTCAATCTCGTTACCGGCAAGTCACTTTACTCGTACCGTAATGCATGATCCCGTGACCAGACACTTGGTCACTTTGAGCTCATTCTGATGATGCATTACCGAGTGGGCCCAGAGATGCCTCTCCGTCATACGGAGTGACAAATCCCAGTCTTGATCTGTGTCAACCCAACAGACACTTTCGGAGATACCCGTAGTATACCTTTATAGTCACCCGGTTACCTTGTGACGTTTGGTACACCCAAAGCACTCCTACGGTATCCAGGAGTTACAGGATCTCATGGTCTAAGGAAAAGATACTTGACATTGGAAAACTCTAGCAAACGAACTATACGATCTTGTGCTATGTTTAGGATTGGGTCTTGTCCATCACATCATTCTCCTAATGATGTGATCTCGTTATCAATGACATCCAATGTCCATGGTCAGGAAACCATGACTATCTGTTGATCAACGAGCTAGTCAACTAGAGGCTTACTTGGGACATGTTGGTGTCTAAGTATTCACACATGTATTACGATTTCCGGATAACACAATAATAGCATGAATAAAAGACAATTATCATGAATAAGGAAATATAATAATAATCCTTTTATTATTGCTTCTAGGGCATATTTCCAACAAAGGTCCCATGTAATTAAACCCCCAAACATCAAATGGTTCAACATCAAGTGAATAATTCATAGGCATTTCTTGACGCTTACCGATATTACCTATTCTTTGACATTCATCACAAGATGAGACATACTTACGAGCATCCTTGAAGAGAGTAGGCTAATGAAATCCAGACTGCAATACCTTGTGAGCAGTTCTATCTCCAGCATGATGCCCTCCATAAGCCTCGGAATAACATTTCCGTAGGATTTGTCCCTGTTCATGCTCAGGTACACAACGTCTAATAATACCATCTACTCCTTCTTTATACAGATGTGGGTCATCCCAAAAGTATTATCTTAAATCATAGAATATTTTTTTCTTTTGTTCATATGTGAAGCTGGGTGGCAAATATTTAGCAACAATGTAATTAGCATAGTCAGCATACCAAGGAGCACCATTAGCAACATTTATTGCAGCTAACTGCTCATCAGGAAAACTATCATCAATAGGAAATGGGTCATCAAGCACATTTTCAAGCCTAGACAAGTTATCAGCTACAGGGTTCTCACCTCCTTTTCTATCAATAATATGCAAATCAAATTCTTGTAATAAGAGAACCCAATGAATAAGTCTAGGTTTATCATCTTTCTTTTCCATAAGATATTTAATAGCAGCATAGTCTACGTGAATAGTTACTTTGGAATCAACAATATAAGGTCTAAACTTATCACAAGCAAACACCACTGCTAAGAATTCTTTTTCAGTAGTAACATAATTTCTTTGGGCATTGTCTAGAGTTTTGATAGCATAATGAATGACATTAAATTTCTTATCAACTCTTTGTCCTAGAAAAGCACTAACAACATAATCACTAGCATCACACATAATTTCCAAAGGCAAGTTCCAATCAGGTGGTTGAACAATAGGTGCAGAAATTAAGGCTTTCTTGAGTGTTTTAAAGGCTTCACGACAATCATCATCAAAAACAAAAGGAATATCCTTTTGCAAAATAGTAGTAAGAGTCCTAGATATTTTAGAAAAGTGTGTTAAATCTCCTATAGAAACCAGCATGACCTAGGAAACTATGAATGCCTTTGATGTCCTTAGGACATGGCATTTTCTCAATTGCATCAACCTTAGCTTGGTCCACTTCAATGCCTCTTTCATAAATTGTATGACCTAAGACAATGCCTTCATTAACCATAAAGTGGCACTTCTCCCAATTCAAGATAAGATTTGTTTATTCACATCTCTGCAAAACTCGCTCAAGATTGCTTAAACAATCATCAAAAGACTTCCGATAGACAAAGAAGTCATCCATGAAAACCTCAAAAATCTTTTCAGGAAAGTCAGAGAATACAGCCATTATGCATCTTTGAAAGGTAGTAAGTGCATTACATAAACCAAAAGGCATACGTCTATAAGCATAGGTTCCAAAAGGACGAGTAAAAGTGGTATTTTCTTGATCAGGCTGAGAAACAGGTATTTGTGAAAAGCCAGAATATCCATCAAGGAAGCAAAAGTGTGTGTGCTTAGATAATCTTTCAAGCATTTGACCAATAAAAGGTAAAGGGTAATGATCTTTTTTAGTTGCTTTATTTAATTTTATGTAACCAATTACCATTCTATAACCTGTAACAATTCTTTGTGGAATAAGTTCATTCTTATCATTAGGAACAACAGTTATACCTCCCTTCTTAGGGACACAATCAACAGGACTTACCCATCTACTATCATCTATTGGATAAATTATACCTGCATCTAGAAGTTTTAATATTTTCGTTCTTACCACCTCTTTCATCTTCGGATTTAACTGACTTTGGTGATCAACAACGGGTTTAGCATCAGGTTCCATATTAATTTTGTGCTGACATAGAGTGGGACTAATGCCCTTTAAATCATCAAGAGTATATCCAATAGCAGCCCGGTGCTTCCTTAGAACTTTCAATAATCTTTCTTCTTCATGTTCTGAAAGGTTAGCACTAATAATAACATGATATATCTTCTTTTCATCAAGATAAGCATATTTCAAAGTGTTTGGCAATTGTTTTAATTCAAACACAGGATCACCCTTAGGTGGAGGAGGACCTCCAAGAGTTTCAATAGGCAAATTGTGCTTAAGCAGAGGACGATGTTCACAGAAAATATTATCTATTTCATTTATTTCATGCATATGTGAATCATTCTCATGGTCTAGCAAATATTGTTCTAAAGGATCAGTAGGTGGCACAACAATAGAAGCAAGACCAATTAATTCATCCTTACTAGGCTATTCATTTTCATGTTGGTTCCCACTAAACTTGGAAAAATTAAACTCATGAGACTCATCTCCAAAGCTAGCACCCACAGTTTGTTTCTGACAATCTATCCTAGCATTAACGGTGTTCAAGAAAGGTCTACCAAAGATAATGGGACAAAAGTCATCTTGTGGGGAACCAAGAACAAGAAAATCATTAGGGTATTTTATTTTCCCGCACAAGACTTCAACATCTCTAATAATCCCACAAGGTGATATGGTGTCTCTATTTGCAAGTTTAATAGTGACATCTATGTCTTCTAACTCTGTAGGTGTTATGTCTTCCCTAATTTCTTGATATAACTTGTAAGGAGTAGCACTCACACTAGCACCCATGTCACATAAACCATGATAACAGTGATCTCCTATTTTAACTGAAATGACAAGCAGGCCAACAACTTGGTCTATTTTTATCCCTTTTTCGGGTTTGGCAATTCTAGCAGCTTCTGCATAGAAGTAGATGACATGCCCATCCATATCTTCTTCCAAGAGATCTTTAACCATAGCAATATTAGGTTCAACTCTAATTTGTTCATCTAGTTTAGGTGTTCTAACAGAGCTTTTGTTAACCACAGTTGAAACTTTAGCATGTTCCTTTATCCTAACAGGAAAACAAGGTTTCTCAAAATAAGCAGTAGGAACAACTGGATCAACATTATAAAGTATAGTTTCTTCTTTAACTGGTACCGGTTCTTTAATTTCTTCTTTAATAGGTGGGTAATACTTAAATCACTTATCCTTAGGGAGTTCAATATGAGTAGCAAATGATTCACAAAAGGATGCTACTATCTCAGAGTCAAGTCCATACTTAGTGCTAAACTTTTGAAAAGCATCGGTATCCATAAAAGATTTAACACAATCATACTTAAGTTTAATGCCTGACTCTTTACCTTTGTCGACTTCCCAATCTTCAGAGTTGCGTTTAATTCTTTCCAAAAGATCCCACCGGAATTCAATAGTCTTCTTAATAAAAGAACCAGCACAAGAAGTATCAAGCATGGTTTGATCATTACGAGAAAGCCTAGCATAAAAATTCTGGATAATAATTTCTCTTGAGAGCTCATGATTGGGGCATGAATATAACATTGACTTAAGCCTCCCCAAGCTAAAGCGATACTTTCTCCTTCATGAGGCCAAAAATTATATATATAATTCCGATCACGATGAACTAGATGCATATGATAATTTTTTTGGTGGAACTCCAATTTCAGACGATTCTAATTCCATGATCCAATATCATCGCATAGCCTATACCATGACAATGATTTTCCCTTCAAAGATAAAGGGAAAACCTTTCTCATCACCTCATCTCGGGGTAAACCTGCAAGCTTAAATAATCCACAAATTTGATCCACATATATCAAGTGCATATCAGGATGTTTAGTTCCATCTCCTGCATAAGGATTAGCTAGCAGTTGTTCTATCATACACGAAGGAATTTCATATTCAATATTTTCAGTAGGTGCTGTAGGTTGAGGGGCAATTAATTGTGGTTCCGGATGAGGTGAAGATACCCCGAACGTACCCCTCAAAGGATTGTTTTCCATAGTAACAAGTGACAATAAATTTCGGCACACTATATAATTATTTCCTTACCGAATTCCACTTACCAAAGGCGCTTCACTTCCCGGCAACGACGCCAGAAAATAGCCTTGATGACACACAAGTATAGGGGATCAATTGTAGCTCTCCTCAATAAGTAAGAGTGTCAAACCCAACGAGGAGGAGAAGGAAATGACAAGTAGTTTATAGTAAGGTGGTGTCTGCAAGTGCTGAAATTCTAAGTAGCAAGTAGTTTGATAGCAAGATAGTTTGTAACGAGCAAGTAAGATAATAGTAACAAGTATGCAGCAAGGTAGCCCAATCCTTTTGAGGCAAAGGACAGGCCAAAAAGTCTCTTATAATAAGCAAAGCGTTCTTGAGGGTACACGGGTGAGGGAGTCCTGGGCTAGGGGGTCCTCGGGCGTCCGGTCTGTTATCCATTGGGCCGGACTGATGGGCTGTGAAGACATGAAGGCTGAAGACTGTACCCGTGTCCGGATTGGACTCTACTTGGCGTGGAGGGCAAGCTTGGCGGCTGACTATGAAGATTCCTTCTTATGTAACCAACTCCATGTAACCCTAGATCTCCCCGGTGTCTATATAAACCGGAGGGGTTAGTACGGAAAGGATATACTCATTACCATAGTCATACATGCTAGGCTTCTAGGGTTTAGCCATTACGATCTCGTGGTAGATCAACTCTTGTAATACTCATATTCATCAACATCAATTAAGCAGGAAGTAGGGTATTACCTCCATAGAGAGGGCCCGAACCTGGGTAAACATCGTGTCCCCCGTCTCCTGTTACCATCGATTCTAGACGCACAATTCGAGACCCCCTACCCAAGACTCGCCAGTTTTGACACCGACATTGGTGCTTTCATTGAGAGTTCCACTATGCCGCCGATGAAAGGCTCGATGGCTCACCTTGTCCTTAAAGAAAACATCACCTCTGGGGGAGCTCTGGCCCCAGGCCAAACCCTCCGGCTGGGCGGCTTTACTATGATCGCCCGTTCGGCCGTTGAGCCAACGATGACCTCTCGGGCCATCAAAAAACCCCTTCGCATCAACTCCGAGCACTCCAAGAAGATGGATCCAATGGAGTTTTCGTCTTTGAACGAACTCCTAGATTGCATCGCCTCTTTGGGAATAGCCACAGACAACAATTGTATCGGGCCTAAAACCGATCAAGGAGAAATCGAGACCCTACCGGTCACCCACCAGATTGCAGTAGTTGCGGAGTAGGATGGCGAGTCTTCTTCTGTAGCGAAGGCGGACTATGATCAGATCGCCGATCAGGACGAGCCGGATACTCACCCGCGAAAGGATGCGACCAGCCCTCCGAACATAGCATCGGATGGCGGTCCTTGATACGTCTCCAACGTATCTATAATTTTTGATTGTTCCATGCTATTATATTATCAACCTTGGATGTTTTATATGCATTTATATGATATTTTATATGATTTTTGGGACTAACCTATTAACCCAGAGACCAATTCTAGCTTCTGTTTTTCCCTTGTTTCAGTGTTTCGCAGAAAAGGAATATCAAACGGAGTCCAAACGGAATGAAACCTTTGGAAAAGTTAATTTTGGAAAGAAAGCAATACAGGAGACTTGGAGTGCATGTCAGGGGATCAACGAGGAAGCCATGAGGTAGGGGGGTGCGCCCACCCCCTGGGCGCGCCCTCCACCCCCGTGGGCCCCTCGTGGCTCCCCTGATGTATTTCTTCTGCCTATATATATCCATATACCCTAAAACTATTATAGAGCACAATATATCGAGAGTTCCACCGCCAGAAGCCTCCGTAGCCACCGAAAACCAATCTAGACCCGTTCCGGCATCCTGCCGGAGGGGGAATCCTTCACCGGTGGCCATCTTCATCATCTCGGCGCTCTCCATGATGAGGAGGGAGTAGTTCTCCCTCGGGCCTGAGGGTATGTACCAGTAGCTATGTGTTTGATCTCTCTCTCTCTCTCTCTCTCGTGTTCTTAAGGTGATATGATCTTGATGTATCGCGAGCTTTGCTATTATAGTTGGATCTTATGATGTTTCTCCCCCCTCTACTCTCTTGTAATGGATTGAGTTTTCCCTTTGAAGTTATCTTATTGGATTGATTCTTTAAGGATTTGAGAAAACTTGATGTATGTTTTGCGTGGGATACCCGTGGTGACAATGGGGTATTCTATTGATCCACTTGATGTATGTTTTGGTGATCAACTTGCGGGTTCCGCCCATGAACCTATGCATAGGGGTCGGCGGACGTTTTTGTCTTGACTCTCCGGTAGAAACTTTGGGGCACTCTTTGAAGTACTTTGTGTTGGTTTGAATAGATGAATCTGAGATTGTGTGATGCATATCGTATAATCATACCCACGGATACTTGAGGTGACATTGGAGTATCTAGGTGACATTAGGGTTTTGGTTGATTTGTGTCTTAAGGTGTTATTCTAGTACGAACTCTAGGGCTGTTTGTGACACTTATACGAATAGCCCAACGGATTGATTGGAAAGAATAACTTTGAGGTGGTTTCGTACCCTACCTTAATCTCTTCGTTTGTTCTCCGCTATTAGTGACTTTGGAGTGACTCTTTGTTGGATGTTGAGCGATAGTTATGTGATCCAATTATGTTATTATTGTTGAGAGAACTTGCACTAGTGAAAGTATGAACCCTAGGCCTTGTTTCAATGCATTGCAATACCGTTTGTGCTCACATTTATCATTAGTTACATTGCTGTTTTTATATTTTCAGATTACAAAAACCTTTATCTACCATCCATATACCACTTGTATCTCCATCTCTTCGCCGAACTAGTGCACCTATACAATTTACCATTGTATTGGGTGTGTTGGGGACACAAGAGACTCTTTGTTATTTGGTTGTAGGGTTGCTTGAGAGAGACCATCTTCATCCTACGCCTCCTACGGATTGATAAACCTTAGGTCATCCACTTGAGGGAAATTTGCTACTGTCCTACAAACCTCTACACTTGGAGGCCCAACAACGTCTACAAGAAGAAGGTTATTTAGTAGACATCAAGCTCTTTTCTGGCGCCGTTGCCGGGGAGGTGAGTGCTTGAAGGTATATCTTTATATCTTGCAATCGAATCTTTTAGTTTATTGTTTTAGCACTAGTTTAGTCTATAAAAGAAAGCTACAAAAAATGGAATTGAGTTTGTCTCATACGCTTCATCTTTTTAATATCTTTCATGAGTATGATGGAAAAGAAAATTGTGCCAAAGTGTTAGAAGAAGAATGCATTAAAATGTTTAGCACTAAATCTTTGAACGATGAGCATGATTTCAATGTTGTTAGTATGAACTCCTTGAATATCCATAGTACTAATGATGATTGCACTAGTTATGATGAAAATGTCTCCTATAAACATGTCAATTTTTGTGGAGTACATTGGGTTTGCAAGTACACACCAAATAGGGAAGATAGATATTGCAAGAGGCATAAGCATTTAGAAACTAAATGGTTGCAAGAAAGGCTAGATGTTTGTGCTGAAAATTTAAATTTTCTTAGCCGTACTTGTGAACTTCGCAATGAACATGATCATTTCAGTACCCAATGCAAAAAAAAATCATGATCGTATCGTGTCCAAAAATTGTGATGACTTGATTTCCCTTGCACATCATAATGAACTTAGTTTGCTCTTGGGTTGTGAAGAAATGAAACGTATAACTAAGGATATTCCAAAATTTGCCCTTGATAGAGTTCTTCATTTTGATCTAGAGGAAATTTATATGTATTGCGCAGTGAATTGCATTTAAAATCCTTATATTGCCAATTACATAAAGAAAAGAAAACAAATAGAAGATGAAGAGAATAGTAATGAAAGGGAAGAGACTTCCCAATATCCTCCTATTATTTCTTATGATGAATCAGGTAACGAGGAGGAGCCTTCTATTCAACCAATTTCATTAATAAGGAGCTCCAAAAAGAGGATTGAACCCACACATGATGTGGTGAAGAAGAAGAAAAGAAAAAGGAAGAGAGGTAAAAAGGTATCCCTCCCAAATAATGTTGCTCCTATTATTGTTGTGCCTCATGAAAATGAAGATGATGCACTTGATGATGATCTCATTATGCCTATTGCTTGTTGTGATGATTATGATTGGGAAGATAATGACACTCCTTATGATCTTGAAAATCTTTTTGGCACTTTCTTGGAAGAATATGATAATTGCTATACTATTGGTGCTATCCACACTATTAATGATGAGAGTGATTATTCTTATGATATAAACAGGACCAAGCTTGGGGATGCTATGTTTGATGAAGATGACGTTTTTGAGAATATATTTGCTGCAATTAATGTTTGTCCCAAGCTTGGGGATGCTACGTTTAATGAAGATGATATTTTTAGTCTCCCAAGTTTTGATATGCAAATTTATAATGATGATAGCATGCCTTCTACCTATGATGATTATATTGATGAAAGTGGGTTTGGAAGAGTGTCAACTTTAGGAAGTAATGATCCCACTATTTTGGAGGATGTTGAATCTTATAATATTTATGAAAGTGGATTTGGAGAGGTCATGACTTTATTTAGTGATGTATCCACTATTTTGGAAGAGGTTTCAATTGATTATGATGAGAACAAAGTTGCTACTTATGATGATTATTACGATAAAACTTATGCTATAAAGAGAAGTGATGATTATATTTATAAAACTTGTCATGATTATGAGTACCCTTTCTCTGAACATTACTCTTTTAATGTGGAAACAATTTATAGTATCCGAGTCTCTTATGATACTCCCACTATTCCGAATGAGAAGAAATTTGCTTATGTGGAGAGTAATAAAATTTCTATGCAAGTAGATCATGAAAATAATGCTTTAGGTGCTGGTTATATTGTTGAATTCATTCATGATGCTACTGAAAATTATTATGAGGGAGGAATATATGCTTGTAGGAATTGCAATAATACCAAGTTTCCTCTCTGTGTGCTTAAAATCTTGAAGTTATGTTTGTTTTACCTTCCTATGCAAGTTGATTCTTGTTCTCATAAGTTGTTTGCTCACAAAATCCCTATGCATAGTAAGTATTTTAGACTTAAATGTGCTAGTCATATTCTTCATGATGCTCTCTTTATGTTTCAATTCTAATCTTTTATGTGAGCATCGTTGAAATCATCATGCTTAGCTAGGGGCATTAAACTTTAGCGCTTGTTGGGAGGCAACCCAATTTTATTTTAGTTTCTTGATTTTTGGTTCTGTTTAGTAATAAATAATCCATCTAGCTTATGTTTAGATGTGGTCTTGTGTTTTAATTAGTGTTTGTGCCAACTGGAACCTTTGGGAAGACTTGGGTGAAGCCTTTATGATCATGCTGTAAAAAACAGAAACTTTAGCGCTCACGAGAATTGCCTCCATTTTTTCGGAGAGTGATATTTAGTTAATTATTTTTGCAGATGATTAATAGACAAATTCCTCACGCCAGAAATTTATTTGAGAATTTTATGAGTTCCATAAGTATACGTTTGATTCAGATTACTACAGACTGTTCTGTTTTTGACAGATTCTGTTTTCATCGTGTTGTTTGCTTATTTTGATGAATCTATGAGTAGTATCGGAGGGTATGGACCATAGAGAAGTTGGAATACAGTAGATATTACACCAATTTGAATTTAGAATGAGTTCATTACAGTACCTTATGATGGTGATTTGCTTTCTTATACTAATGGAGCTTACGAGTTTTCTGTTAAGTTTTGTGTTGTGAAGTTTTCAAGTTTTGGGTAAGGATTCGATGGACTATGGAATAAGGAGTGGAAAGAGCCTAAGCTTGTGGATTCACAAGGCACCCCAAGGTAATATTCAAGGACAACCAAGAGCCTAAGCTTGGGGATGCCCCGGAAGGCATCCCCTCTTTCGTCTTCGTTCATCGGTAACTTTACTTGGAGCTATATTTTTATTCACCACATGATATGTGTTTTGCTTGGAGCATCAACTTATTTTGTTAGTATTTGCTTGCTGGTATTTATAAAAATGTTTTGCATCTTTTATTTCAATAAAAGTGGCATTGATAGCCTTTACTATGCCTATTTTACTAGTCCACATGTTGCTGTTTGAAAACAGAAAGTTTACCACTGTTGCAATAATTCCCTAGAAACGTCAGAATGTGATAAAATGTTGAAACCTTTTGCATATTAAGATTTGATAAATTTACTACAGTGGGAGTTTTATTTCATAATTTTTGGAGTTAGGGAAGTATAGATCTTGCTGCACTCTTCACAGACTGTCATGTTTAGGCAGATTGCTGTTATGTTTGCATTGTTTGCATATGTTTGCTTCTTTAATGATTCTATTTGAGGATAGGACTATTAAATATGCAGAGGCATTTAGTATGCAATGTTGAATAATAATTTTAGTGATTTGCTACAGTAGAGTATGATAAGGTTTTTGCAATGGTTTATACTAACTTATCTCACGAGTCCTTGCTGAGTTTTGTGTGGATGAAGCTCTTGAGATTTAGGGAGGCCGTGATATGAGAGGTACTAAGGAGACACAAAAGCTCAAGCTTGGGGATGCCCAAGGCATCCCAAGATAATATTTCAAGAAGTCTCAAGCGTCTAAGCTTGGGGATGCCCCGGTTGGCATCCCACCTTTCTTCTTCAACAACTATCGGTTAGTTTCGGTTGATCCTAAGTTTTTGCTTCTTCACATGATGTTTGCTATTCTTAGAATGTCATTTTCTTTTGCTTTTCTTGCTGTTTGAATAAAATACCAAGATCTGATATTATTAAATGTTAGAGAGTCTTCATATAGTTGCATAATTGTTTGACTACTCATTGATCTTCACTTATATCTTTCGGAGTAGTTTGTTGTTGCTCTAGTGTTTCACTTATATCTTTTTAGAGCATGGTGGTGGTTTTATAGAAATAATGAACTCTCATCCTTCACTTGTATTATTTTGAGAGTCTTTAGAACAGCATGGTAGTTTGCTTTGGTTATGAAACTAGTCCTAATATGATAGGCATCCAAGAGGGATATAATAAAAACTTTCATATAGAGTGCATTGAATACTAAGAGAAGTTTGATACTTGATGATTGTTTTGAGATATGAAGATAGTGATATCAAAATTGTGCTAGTTGAGTAGTTGTGAATTTGAGAAATACTTGTGTTGAAGTTTGCAAGTCCCGTAGCATGCACGTATGGTAAATGTTGTGTAACAAATTTGAAACATGAGGTGTTATTTGATTGTCTTCCTTATGAGTGGTGGTCGGGGACGAGCGATGGTCTTTTCCTACCAATCTATCCCCCTAGGAGCATGCACGTAATGCTTGGTTTTTGATGACTTGCAAATTTTTGCAATAAGTATGTGAGTTCTTTATGACTAATGTTGAGTCCATGGATTATACGCACTCTTACCCTTCCATCATTGCTAGCCTCTTCGGTACCGTGCATTGCCATTTCTCACATTGAGAGTTGGTGCAAACTTCGCCGCTGCATCCAAACCCCATGATACGATATGCTCTGTCACACATAAACCTCCTTATATCTTCCTCAAAACAGCCACCGTACCTACCTATTATGGCATTTCCATAGCCATTCCGAGATATATTGCCATGCAACTTTCCACCGTTCCGTTTATTATGACACGCATCATCATTGTCATATTTCTTTGCATGATCATGTAGTCGACATCGTATTTGTGGCAAAGCCACCGTTCATAATTCTTCCATACATGTCACTCTTGAGTCATTGCACATCCCGGTACATCGCGGGAGGCATTCATATAGAGTCATACTTTGTTCTAGTATCACCTTGTAATTATTGAGTTGTAAATAAATAGAAGTGTGATGATCATCATTAATAGAGCATTGTCCCCCAAAAAAGGGCCAAAAAAAGGAAGGAAAAAAAAGGGCCAAATAAAAAAAAGGCCAAATAAAAAATAAAAAAATAAAAGGGACAATGCTACTATCCTTTTTTCCACACTTGTGCTTCAAAGTAGCACCATGATCTTCATTATAGAGAGTCTCTTGTTTTGTCACTTTCATATACTAGTGGGAATTTTTCATTATAGAACTAGGCTTGTATATTCCAACAATGGGCTTCCTCAAATTCCCTAGGTCTTCGTGAGCAAGCAAGTTGGATGCACACCCACTTAGTTTCTTTTGTTGAGCTTTCATACATTTATAGCTCTAGTGCATCCATTGCATGGAAATCCCTACTCCTTGCATTGACATCAATTGATGGGCATCTCCCTAGCCCATTGATTAGCCGCGTCGATGTGAGACTTTCTCCTTTTTGTCTTCTCCACATAACCCCCTCATTATATTCTATTCCACCCATAGTGCTATATCCATGGCTCACGCTCATGTATTGCGTGAAAGTTGAAAAAAGTTTGAGATTACTAAAGTATGAAACAATTGCTTGGGTTGTCATCAGGGTTGTGCATGATGAGAGCATTCTTGTGTGAAGAAAATGGAGCATGACCAAACTATATGATTTTGTAGGGATGAACTTTCTTTGGCCATGTTATTTTGAGAAGACATGATTGCTTAGTTAGTATGCTTGAAGAATTATTTTTTTATGTCAATATTAAACTTTTGTCTTGAATCTTATGGATCTGAATATTCTTGCCACAATAAATAAAATTACATTGAGAAATATGTTAGGTAGCATTCCACATCAAAAATTCTGTTTTTATCATTTACCTACTTGAGGACAAGCAGGAATTAAGCTTGGGGATGCTGATACGTCTCCAATGTATCTATAATTTTTGATTGTTCCATGCTATTATATTATCAACCTTGGATGTTTTATATGCATTTATATGCTATTTTATATGATTTTTGGGACTAACCTATTAACCCAAAGCCTAGTGCCAGTTTCTGTTTTTCCCTTGTTTCAGTGTTTTGCAGAAAAGGAATATCAAACGGAGTCCAAACGGAATGAAACCTTCGGGAAAGTTATTTTTGGAAAGAAAGCAATACAGGAGACTTGGAGTGCATGTTAGGGGACCAACGAGGAAGCCACGAGGTAGGGGGGCGCCCCCCTTGGGTGCACCCTCCACCCTCGTGGGCCCCTCGTGGCTCCCCTGATCTATTTCTTCCGCCTATATATATCCATATACCCTAAAACTATCATAGGGCACAATAGATCGGGAGTTCCGCTGCCAGAAGCCCGCGTAGCCACCGAAAACCAATCTAGACCCGTTATGGCATCCAGCCGGAGGGGGAATCCTTCACCGGTGGCTATCTTCATCATCTCGGTGCTCTCCATGACGAGGAGGGAGTAGTTCTCCCTCGGGGCTGAGGGTATGTACCAGTAGCTATGTGTTTGATCTCTCTCTCTCTCTCTCGTGTTCTTGAGGTGATACGATCTTGATGTATCGCGAGCTTTGCTGTTATAGTTGGATCTTATGATGTTTCTCCCCCCCTCAACTCTCTTGTAATGGATTGAATTTTCCCTTTGAAGTTATCTTATCGGATTGAGTCTTTAAGGATTTGAGAACACTTGATGTATGTCTTGTGTGGGATACCCGTGGTGACAATGAGGTATTCTATTGATCCACTAGATGTATGTTTTGGTGATCAACTTGCGGGTTCCGCCCATGAACCTATGCATAAGGGTTGGCACATGTTTTCGTCTTGACTCTCCGGTAGAAACTTTGGGGCACTCTTTGAAGTACTTTGTGTTGGTTTGAATAGATGAATCTGAGATTGTGTGATGCATATCGTATAAGCATACCACGGATACTTGAGGTGACATTGGAGTATCTAGGTGACATTAGGGTTTTAGTTGATTTGTGTCTTAAGGTTTTATTCTAGTACGAACTTTAGGGCTGTTTGTGACACTTATAGGAATAGCCCATCGGATTGATTGGAAAGAATAACTTTGAGGTGGTTTCGTACCCTACCTTAATCTCTTCGTTTGTTCTCCGCTATTAGTGACTTTGGAGTGACTCTTTGTTGCATGTTGAGGGATAGTTATGTGATCCAATTATGTTATTATTGATGAGAGAACTTGCACTAGTGAAAGTATGAACCCTAGGCCTTGTTTCAATGCATTGCAATACCGTTCGTGCTCACTTTTATCATTAGTTACCTTGCTGTTTTTATATTTTCAGATTACAAAAACCTTTATCTACCATCCATATACCACTTGTATCTCCATCTCTTCGCCGAACTAGTGCACCTATACAATTTACCATTGTATTGGGTGTGTTGGGGACACAAGAGACTCTTTGTTATTTGGTTGTAGGGTTGCTTGAGAGAGACCATCTTCATCCTACGCCTCCTACGGATTGATAAACCTTAGGTCATCCACTTGAGGGAAATTTGCTACTGTCCTACAAACCTCTGCACTTGGAGGCCCAACAACGTCTACAAGAAGAAGGTTGTGTAGTAGACATCAGTCCTAAACAATCATAAGACATTCCAGAACCTGGACTGTTAAGCCCGGAAGGTCGTCAGACTCCGGATAATCGGTCAGGTCGGGGTTTGGATTTAATTCCACCCACCCACCCGGACATAGACGCTCTCATGAGCATAAAACTGCAGTCTCGGGAAACGGTCCACCACTTCTGGGCCAGATTCCTCCTTGTCAAAGACAAGGTAAAAGATTGCCATGACGGGGACGCAATATCAGCGTTCTGCAACAATTGCACGGACAAAGGAATCCTCAACACCATCAATCGCCGCCGCATACTGAAATTCGCTGACTGAGCAACCATCGTACAAAAGTACAGCGTGATGGAGAGCGCCTGGAAAACTCAGGCAGCTCACTGGGAACCATCAGTCCCAACTCAACTCCCCCTACAGGTGAAAAGGGCGCACCCTCATGGCACGCCTAACCCAACAGTCAACAAACACAAAGCCTCTATGCGGCACGACACCATTCTAGTGAGGTGGCTCGATGGCCCATGCAAAATACATACAACACCAGATACCGTGGCAACCCACAGCCTTATAGCATGTTGGATACTATGACAGGTAGCCAAGACCGGCAAGGACATCCTTATCAAGGACGACCCAGAATGACATCCCCTAGAGGATGATAACTCAAGAGTATTGACGGTCTTTGAGACATTCGCTTCAAACAACAAGCGTAAAAGGGCGCTTCCCGAGCTCGCCGAAGTCTGACAAATTGCTGCAATAAACCCCTGGAACGACACGGCTATAACATTCAAACGCCGGTGACGAACCAAAGTACATAACAGTATGAGCACCAGCCGCGTTAGTCCTCAGTCCCATCGTGGACGGGTTTCGACTTACCAAGGTCCTCATGGACGACGGCGGACTAAACCTCATTTATGAGGACACAATACATAAAATGGAGATAGACAGGAGCCGCATCAAGCAAAGTAACACAACCTTTTGAGGAATTATTCCCAGTCGGGAGGCGTGGTGCGCAGGAAAAATCACACTTGACGTAGTATTCGGTACGCCAGAGAACTATCGGTCCGAAGAAATAACTTTCCAAGTGGCCCCTTTCAGCTGCGGATATCGCGCCCTGTTGGGGCGGGATGCTTTTACACGCTTTCAGGCCATACCCCATTACGGGTATATTAAGCTTAAAATGCCCGGACCAAACGGTATAACCACTCTCATCAGTTATCCGGACATAGCACTCTGCGCTGAAAACAAAACCGCATCCCTGGCCCTGGAGGCGCTACACGAAGCCCTCGCGGCCGAAGAATTAACCGCACTATGCTCCACTATGGACAGGGATGACGAGATCCTCGACAAACTCCCTAAATCCACATCCTTCAAACCAGCAGAAGAAATAGTCAAATTCCAGGTCCACCCAATGGACCCCAAGAAGACATCATCTATCGGAGCTCAACTGAGCCCAACAGTTGACACCGCACTACGAGAATTCCTGCACGAAAATTGGGACATATTCGCTTGGCACCGTTCAGATATGCCAGGGATCCCACGCGAGCTGGCCGAACATAGCCTCAATATATTAAAGGGATTTAAACCGGTTAAGCAAACACTGCGGCGCTTTTTCGAACCCAAGTGACAAGCCATGGGGGAGGAGCTAGCCAAACTCATCGAGGCCGGATTCATCAGAGAAATCAAACATCCGGACTGGCTGGCAAACCTGGTGATGGTACCAAAGAAGGACAAATCCTGGCACCTGTGTGTCGATTTCAAAGACCTCAACAAGGCTTGCCCTAACGATCCCTCCCCCCTCCCCCGCATTGATCAAATCATCGATGCCACCGCAGGACACTACTCACTTTGTTTCCTCGATGCATATTCCGGATACCACCAAATCAAAATGGAGTCTGATCAAGCCGCAACAGCATTTATCACCCCATATGGGCCATTCTGCTTCAACACCATGCCCTTTGGGCTCAAGAACTCCGGCGCCACATACCAACGCATGATTCAAACATGCCTGGAGAAACAGATCGGCAAAACGGTAGAAGCTTACGTCGATGATGTCGTCATCAAAACTAGGCACGTCGAAACACTAATAGATGACTTACGTCTTACATTCAATAACCTCCGGGCATATGACATTAAGGTCAACTCGGAAAAGTGTGTCTTCGGCGTCCCCACTGGAAAACTGCTAGGCTTCATCGTCTCCAATAGAGGAATCGAAGCAAATCTAGGTAAAATCCGAGCTCTGTCATAGTTGGCTACACCAACAGACCTCAAACAGGTCCAAAAGCTAGCTGGATGCGTAGCAGCGCTAAGCCGCTTTATCTCCAAATTAGGAGAAAAGGCACTACCACTCTATCGCCTCTTATGGCGCACTGATAACTTCGAATGGACAGACGCGGCGACTGCCGGACTGGAGGAAATAAAGGCCCTCCTAGCAAGCAACCCAATCATGGCCACACCAAACACTGGCGAGCCCATGTTGTTATACATATCGGCAACACATCAGGTGGTGAGCGTCGTGCTCATCGTCAAACAAGAACAGGACGGACACAAGTTTCCGCTCCAAAAACCAGTATACTACGTATCAACTGTCCTCACACCATGCAAATCCTGGTACCCCCACTACCTAAAGATAGCATACGCGGTCTTCATGGCATCCCACAAGCTACGACACTACTTCCTGGAGTGTTCAATCACGGTGGCTTCTAAGGTCCCACTCAATGACATAATAAACAACCGCGATGCCATGGGACGGATCGCCAAATGGGCCATAGAGCTACTTCCATTCGAAGCCACGATGA
>NC_041384.1:232885277-232890619 GCF_002162155.2 Triticum dicoccoides | reverse complement strand
CCATCAGATCCCAATTACCGGCCGACTTCATCGCCGAATGGACAGAGGCCGAACTCCCTAAAGAGTACGGCGCATATTCCAATTGGTTTATGTATTTTGACGGCTCCAAAATGTTGGCAGGGCTAGGAGCGGGAGTCGTGTTAACATCCCCCACTGGAGACATCGTCCAGTATGTACTCCAGATATTATACACAGACTCTAACAACACAGCCGAATACGAGGCCCTACTGCATGGTCTTCGGATGGCCATATCCATGGGCATACAATGCCTGGAGGTGCACGGGGACTCGAACCTCGCCGTATCTCAAATAAACGACGACTTTGACGCTAAAGATCCAAATATGGCAGCTTATCGTAATGCTGTATTAAAAATGTCGGCTCGGTTCGAGGGGCTTGAATTTCATCACGTCGCCCGAGAAAGTAACCAAGCGGCGGACGTTCTTGCTCACATCGGCGGTAAGCGCGACCCCGTACCACCCAACATCTTCCTGGAAAGGCTTTTCAAACCATCTGTGGTGTGGCAAGGGGAGGGTGGCAACAATATCCTAGATCCGAATACAACTCCAAATCCCAAACACACCGATAGTATCGGGGGCTCAGCCACCGAAGTAACACCGTCGGCCCATCTCATTATGGCAGTAATTGCTCCATGGACCGAACCTTTCTTGGCCTACATTAATAGGAAGGAGCTCCCCAAAGACCAGAATGAGGCTCGCCGCATTGTCCGGCGCTCGAAGGCCTACAAGGTTCACGACGGAGAGCTCTACAAGAAAAGTACCACCGGAGTACTTCAAAGATGTATCTCCGAAGAAGAGGGGCGGCAGCTTCTAGTGGAAATTCACGCCGGTCTCGGTGGACACCACGCTGCAGCTCGAGCTCTTGTTAGCAAGGCCTTTCGTACTGGGTTTTATTGGGCGATAGCCCGTGCAGACAGACATGACCTCGTCCAATGCTGCGTCGAATGCCAACTCTTTGCCAACCAAAGCCACATGCCCCCAACTGCCTTACAGACTATCCCCATCACTTGGCCTTTCACGGTCTGGGGACTGGATATGGTTGGACCCCTTAAAGGGGGAAGCCATAATAAAAAAATATCTGCTGGTTATGGTGGACAAATTCACTAAGTGGATAGAGGCTAAACCGGTCAAAACGGCTGAGTCCGACCCGGTGATAGACTTCAAGTCTGGTGTTGTGCACCGTTATGGTGTCCCACACAACATCATCATCGACAACGGCTCTAATTTCACAGCCGACGAGGTAAAAACTAGGTGTACTAATCTGGGTATTAAACTCAATTACGCCTCCGTCTACCACCCACAAACCAATGGTCAAGTCAAACAAGCCAACGGTCTTATTATGAGCGGCATTAAGCCCAGACTAGTGCGGTCTATGAAAGAATCATACAAGCACTGGGTTGAGGAGCTCGACTCCGTACTCTGGGGGTTGCGGACCACACCCAACCGAACTACCGGATACACACCTTTCTTCATGGTGTATGGCACAGAGGCCGCATTGCCCTGCGATATTATTCACGACTCACCTCGAGTGCGTATGTACGAAGAGAGAGAAGCCGAGCTTGATCGGTAGGACAGCCTAGATGCCCTGGAGGAGGAACGCGATGTCGCAAAAGCCCGTTCAACATTTTACCAATAGCAGGCTCGAAGGTATCAAAGCAGAGAAGTACGGGCCAAGACTTACAACGTTGGCGAACTCGTTCTGCGCCTGCCGGAGAAGAAAAAGGACAAACTCAAGCCCAAATGGGAGGGTCCCTCCATAATTGAAGAAGTTCTCACCGGAGGAGCATGCCATCTTCACGATTCATCAGACAATCGCCTCGATCCGAACCCCTGGAACGCGGCCAGACTCCGAAGATTCTATGCCTAGCGCAAATCCCCGTGTTCGTCTCCTCCTCCCATGTAGTTTCCATTATTTTTTCTCTCTTTTCTGATTACTTTCTTCTTTCTCGCTTTAACGCTTCGGTACGGCTAGACCGCACACCATTGACACATACATCTCTAAATATGTACGTCACTTGTACCTCGGGGCTTCTTGGATAGAGGTTCTTGTCATTCCTTGAGCATTAAGCTCCGCACATATGAGTTCTTCCATATGTACCTTTTCTTTTCCACTATATGCATCGATATGACTTATGTTTTGGCCAAGCTGGGTTGCCTGGCTCATGTGCTTATGCCCTACGTTCCCATTAGTTCGGATAGGGCATAAAGGGAGCACCTCTGCGATTGTTACTGCCGGGTCATCCAGATGTGTACCTCGGACTGGGTGAAGCCGAAAGCTAGCGTTCTTAAGGGAATATTTGGTCGGTGAATTAAAGATGTTTTATAAACTCACTCCATTGTGCACCCCCACAAGTTATACAAACTGTGGTGCGCGCATCACAATTCGGACATGTACATTAAATGCATGCACACCCGGGGAAAGGAACCCTTAACGGAACTATTCTCTCTGGAAGATGTTTCTTACGATATCAATGTAATATAACATATCTAGCCGGATACAACTTGTCTGTTCAAGCAACTATGACCCGTACGCCTAGTTTTCCAGGCATACCCCGGCCTATTCGGCCGCGACGGTATTCGGAAACACTCCGCACCTTCGGGTCCGAAGGTTGAAGCGAAAAGGTTTGCCATGACAAATGATATACAATTCATCTAGAGTTCCACATAATGAGGAAAGTACACAGTCATTTGGACTCGAACACTTCCTCCTCTACACCTTCCAACAAGCAGTCTAACTTACAATCCTGTTGGGAATATTTGGCGGCCACCTCTACTTGGTCATATACTAAACTAACAGGAATTTCTTCCCCATTTGACCCTAATGGTCCAACCCGGGCCATGTGATTTCGATCCAGCTTGGTATATCGCGTTTTCACCATGGCCCAGGCCTCTCGCGCGCCCTCTCGACAGGCTAATATCTTCCATAAGCGGATACGCCACCGCGCTCCCTTGAACAACTCTACAAGCTCCTCCATACTTCCTGGAGGGGAGGCGGAGGGCCATAAGGCCTTGGCAACGCTCCGCATGGCCAGCCGGGCATGCTCGTGCACTTGCGACAGTCTTTGCAGCAGATCACTCGATGATCCGGACACCTCCTCTTCAGGACGGCCTGTTAATATACCTGCAAACATGACTATATCAGTCCCATTTATCTCTGAACTACTCTAAAAATAGTTCGGACACATACTGAATATGCCGCCCCGCGGATTCTTGTTCTCCTTCATGGAATCGGCTAGCTGGGCTCGAACATCTTTCAATTCTTCACCCAATGCAGTGTTGGAATCTTGTATCTTGTTTTTCTCGTCTCTGAAGCGGGTCAGCACATGCTCGCCTGCGGCGCGTTGCCTTTTCGCCTCTTTTTCTCCCTCTTGGTGATCTTCAACTTCTCTTCAATTTGATCAGACGACCCTATTATGCGATCAGCAGCAGAATTAGCATGGTTGGTATACAATTATTGTTCCTTGATGGAGGGGAACACTACCAGAAGACGACTTCTTGACGTTTTCCAGTTCGGCAGTAGCAGCATTTAGCTGCGCCCGGCACTGCTCCAGCTCCTGGGCTAGCAAGCAATTCTTCTCTGTAAGGACATGGTCGTACAACGATCCTTAAATCAGTTGTGCCAACTGCTTTCAGTCTCGGGGGCTACGGGCATATGTTTATCCTTTTTTGACAAAGAAAACTTACCTGCACATCTGTCAGATATTGCTTCGTGGCTCTTCTAAGCCCATCTCGAGCAGCTCGGATGTATGCATTGCCCGAGCTAAAGGCATTAAAAGCCTCCTCTGAGAACTTGGGGTCCCACGGGATAGCCCCGCAGCGCCGATGGTTCATGGCACTCTCTACCTCCGAGTTGGTGACGGACATATTTTCCGAACCCTCGGCCGAAGGACAGTCCGACGTTGTTCCTGCACCGGCCCCAGTCTCCCCGATGGGATCTAAATCCCGGTTGTTGGGAACACCACCGACCAGGTCCTCGGACATAGTTCGGTGAACCTTCTTCCTATAACCAAACAAACACATGAGTCACAGTCCGATGCGGCTGCTGAAAAGCATGTTTATCCGTACCTCCTCGATGAAGGCATGGTTGTGTCTTCACTCGCCTTCCTCTTCGAAGGCTTGCCCAACGCGGGAGCCGATCTCTTCGAAATCGCCGAACGTCTCCCCTGTGAAACACGATACAGTGCGGTGGATGAGGCAGAATAAGAGCACTCTTTTAGAGAAGGTGTTTCTTAATTGTTTACATGTGAAGCAGGAAGAAGGCCAGGGTAATCGGCGGTGATGGCCACTTCTATGCCATGATAGCTTGTCTGGTAAAACACTTCCTCCGCAAGCACCACGAATATATCCGTATCCTCTTCAAACCCAGGATCCAGCTCCCGGTTGTGGATCTCCGACTGTGGGGCAGGACTATGAAGTCCTTTGGTGACCTTCCGCCAATGCTATCATAAAAAACGGACTTGAAATTTATCAAAAGTAATTTGGAAGTGAAATGAGTGGAATAGAGGGGCTGAGACTTACCCAACTAGGAGGATCATACATAGAATACCCATTTCTGCGCTTAATGTGAAGAAACTCCTCTTCCTCCCCTTTAAAAAGCTCGTCCAATATTTTGGCCAGAGCGGCGGGGGTATCCGGACCCTTCCGGCCATAGCAGGAGGCGTCATCCTCTTCATTGTAGTGCCACATGGGCAGCCCTCTGTATTGTAGCGGCTGAACCCCTCGCACTATGGAGGTCGCCATTACCTTGATTATTGTGAGTCCGGACTGAACGAGCATCTTTATCTTGCTCATAAACTAGCGAACTGCTGCGCTGTCATCCTCTTCAAGACTCCGGGGACGCCAACTGTGGCGTTTCTTCAGCGGAATGCTCGCAAATTCAGGAAGACCCTTTCAAGCTGGGTCAAGAAGCGCGACGTCCTCGATATAGAACCATTTGGAAGGCCATTCTTCGGGTGCCTTCCTTGGTGTGCCGGACAGATATCCGCTATCGGCGATACGCCATACTTCGGCTCCGCCCACTTCAAATATTGACCCCTCATGATTACACAGGACAAGACAGAATAACTTCCTCCACAGCTCGAAATGAGCCTCGATACCCAGGAATAATTCATAGAAGGCGACGTAACCCGCAATGTGCAGAATGGAGGCAGGGGTGAAGTTGTGCAGCTGGAGGCCATAGTATTCCAGAAGCCCTTGGAGGAACGGATGAATGGAAATCCAACACCCCTTAGCAAGTAGGGAATGAAACATACTCGCTCTACCCCGGATGGATTGGGAAGTCCTCTGCCTGAATCTCACCATTGAAGGAATCTAACCCCGCTCGAA
>NC_041384.1:232878860-232884902 GCF_002162155.2 Triticum dicoccoides | reverse complement strand
GCCTTTCTCTGGGCCGGAACGGGTGGAGGAGCTGGGGGCGCTAGCCATGCTGGAATGGTTTCTCCTAAGCAGTTTCCGGGGATTTCCTCTGCGTGGTGCCGAATGGATCTAGGATCTAATCTCTTTAACAGGTGCTCTTCCTTGCATGGACGGGGTGATATCTGCAAAAATACTTTGACCTTCCACCTTCGCTTGACGCGTGGAAGGCGAAGTTATTTAACGCGCAGAAGCTAAGGGGAGTGACATTGAACCGATGGCCGAATACATCACATGGAGATCATTAAAGGAGGAACCCGCCTTGCAATGCCGAAGACAATTTGTGTGCTGAACACCTTGCTATTGAAGACTGGTTCGGGGGCTACTGAGGGAGTCCTGGACTAAGGGGTCCTCGGGCGTTCGGTCTGTTATCCATTGGGCCAGACTGATGGGCTATGAAGACATGAAGGCCGAAGACTGTACCCGTGTCCGGATTGGACTCTACTTGGCGTGGAGGGCAAGCTTGGCGACCGACTATGAAGATTCCTTCTTATGTAACCGACTCTATGTAACCCTAGATTCCCCCTCCCGCGGTGTCTATATAAGCCGAAGGGGTTAGTCCACAAAGGATATACTCATTACCATAGTCATACAGGCTAGGCTTATAGGGTTTAGCCATTACGATCTCGTGGTAGATCAACTCTTGTAATACTCATATTCAGCAAGATCAATCAAGCAGGAAGTAGGGTATTACCTCCATAGAGAGGGCCTGAACCTGGGTAAACATCGTGTCCCCTGTCTCCTGTTACCATCGATTCAAGACGCATAGTTCGGGACCCCCTACCCGAGATCCGCCGGTTTTGACACCGACAACGGGAATTTCATCTAGTCACTTTCATCATATTGGTTTGATTTGTGTTCGCTACTTTGATAATTTGATATGTGGGTGGACCGGTGCTTAGGTGTTGTTCTTACTTGAACAAACCTACTACTTATGATTAACGCTCTCGCAAGCATCCGCAACTACCAGAAAAGTATTAAGAATAAATTCTAACCATAGCATTAATCTCTAGGATCCAATCGGTCCCTTTCGGAATAGTGCATAAACTGAGGTTTAAGTTTCTGTCACTCTCGCAACCCACCATCTATTTACTACTCCACAATGCATTCCCTTAGGCCCAAATATGGTGAAGTGTCATGTAGTCGACATTCACATGACACCACTAAGGGAATCACAACATACATAATATCAAAATATCGAACATATATGAAATTCACATGATTACTTGCAACATGATTTATCCCGTGACCTCAAGATTGAAGGTAACTACTCACAAACAACAAACATGCTCATGATCAGAAGGGTATTAATATGCATGATGGATCTGAACATATAATCTTCCACCCAATAAACCATATAGTAATCAACTACAAGATGTAATCAACACTACTAGTCACCCCCTAGCAACAATCTATAGTTCCGGTAACAAGATTGAATACAAGAGATGAACTAGGGTTTGAGATGAGATGGTGCTGGTGAAGATGTTGATGGAGATTGCCCTCCCCAAGATGGGGAAGTTGTTGGTGATGATGATGACGATGATTTCCCCCTCCGGGAGGGAAGTTCCCCCGGCAGAATCGCTCCCCCAGAGGGAAAAAGTGCTCCTGCCCAAGTTCCGCCTCGAGGCGGCGGCGCTTCGTCCCGAAAGTCCTCCTCTTATTTTTTCTAGGTCAAAACCACTTATATACGAGAAGATGGGCACCGGAGGTGGGCCGAGGAGGACACAACCCACCAGGGAGCGCCAGGGGGCCTGGCGCGCCCAGGTGGGTTGTGCCCACCTGGTGGCCCCCCTCTGGTGTTTATTGGCTCCGATGTTTCTCAAATAATCCATAAAAAATCTCTGTAAAGTTTCAGCTCATTTGGAGTTGTACAGAATAGGTGGCCTGATGTAGCTTTTCCAGGTCCAGATTTCCTGCTGCCGGAATTCTCCCTCTTGGTGTGTTCCTTGCAAATTATGAGAGAAAAGGCATTAGAATTACTCCAAAAAGCATTATTGTGGATAAAAACATTATAAATAATAGTAAGAAATCATGAGGCAAAATGGATGTATCAGGCACTTCTTCATCATCATCATCGTCCGAAAGCTGGATAACATTTGCCGGCACTACAAAACACTCAGAGAAAGGTTTTCAGTCGCTTATCAAAATAGTCAGAAAAGCAAAGGCATGGTTGTGGGATCTAACCTGCCCGAGAAGTGGCCGTGTCTGCGGTCTCTGCATCACCTCGCTCCTCATCGACTTCCATGGATGTTGCAGAAGTAGCAGCACTGAAAGTTCCAAATTCCACTCGGTCAAGCTAAAGAAGAAGGTCGCAGTGGAAACAAAAGATAAATATAAGAAATAGTTACGCTGAGGCAACAAGGACGGACACCTTGATCCTGGGTAGAGCCTTCCGGGGTTTCAATGGAATGACTTTGGGCTGTTTCGCAGCCTTCTCTGACAGCTCTAGAGTCGAGGCCTGAGTGCGCTTCCGGACTTTTGCACTCGACGGAACTGCCTTGCTACGTCCTCCCACGGGATCCTGCTACTGCTTGGAGCACCGTTCGGAGCGGGGCAGCGAGTCAACTTCCTCGCTGCTTCCAGAGTCCTCGCCGGCCTCCTCGCTGTCATCTTCATATTTCGAGTCGGCGCTTTCGTCATCACTCCCCACTCCCTCCTGAGGCTGCTCCCTGTTTGGCATAGAGTACATCTTGGTGTAAATCTGCAAGATACAAGTTACAAACATCAGTCAGATTCAAGAACAATCGTAGATTGAAAAGGAAAAACACTCGGTGAATCGAACCTGACCTCCTTTGGAGCATTGTTGGCGTCGAATGGCAGAATCCTCCTGGACCCCCTAGGGTTATCCTTGTTGCCAGTAATGCTCTTGAGCCACCGGGCCACCGTCTCCTCGTCAACCTCCACCGGGTGGATTCGAGTTGTGTCTCCTAGACCCAAATACATCCACATCGGGTGATCACGAGCTTGGAGAGGTTGGATGCGTCGACTGAGGAACACCTCGAGCAGATCCATGCTGGTCACACCCTCCTGGACTAAATTCACGACCGCGTAGACTAAAAGGGACACTTCACCTTTCTCTTCTGCGGTTACAACTAGAGAAGAAGGCTGGTGGAGTCTCTCTATAGTGAAAGGGGGAGGCCGGTCGACTGTCCAGGGATCGGGATGTCCTTGCAGTAGAACCAGGTCGACTGGCATCCTCTAACCGACTCAGGAAAGGCCATGGGAGGAAAAGTACTTCAACCTCTAGTTTGGATCCCTAACCCTCCGCACATCTGAATCACATGCGTATTTTCATCACTCGGATTTGCCTTTTTTACCGACTGAGAACGACAAGTGAAGATATGTTTGAACAGGCCCCAGTGCGGCTGGCAACCGAGGAAGTTCTCGCACATAGAAACAAATGCAGCGAGATACGAGATTGTGTTGGGTGGAAAGTGATGGATCTAAGCCCCAAAGAAATTCAAAAAAACCCCGGAAGAACGGATGTGGGGGCAAGGAGAAACCTCGGTCGACGTGGGTGGTGAGGAGGACACACTCGCCCTCGCATGGCTGGGGCTCAGATTTGTTCCCCGGCAGCCTCCAGGTCCCATGAGCAATCAGGCCATCATTGGCAAGATTCTCCAGGTCCTCCTTCACGATGGTGGATCGGATCCAGTCTCCCTGGGTCCAACTAGGTGACAGACCGGACCGCGACGACGTCCCCCTCGCCGTATTCTTGCCCTTCACCGCCGTCATCGCCTTCTTTGCACGCTCTCCAAAGCCACAGTCTTATCCTTCCCCATGGCGGTGGAGTGCGAGCAGGCTGGGCGGAAGCGTCGAGAGCGAAGAGAAGCAAGGTGGAGATGCAGAGAGAAAAGAGAAAGAATGGGGCGCACAGTGCATCGCTTCGGCCTCGGTGCCTTTTATGGACATGCTTCTGCGTGGCTGACCCATGGGCCCGAGCGATCCTGTCGCATCCCGTAACAGCCGCTCGCTCGATATGTGGTGAAAAAGGCAGCACAGAGATCAAGGCGCCTCTGTGTACCCATTTCGATTACTGTGCCACACTCCGTCCCACGCGCTTCTCCAAAATTTTGAATCTCGTGAGATCCGGGAAACCGCATGGCAATCAATCACATCGAAGATATCACAGTCTAATTCACTTGAAGATTTACAAGCATAATTCACTCGATGGACTCAAGAGCCGGAATCGATCAAGGCGACCGATCCAGGGTTAAAGAACCAGTGTGCTTCCTAGACTTTGATTAAATGCCTCCTGATAGGGATCGCAACAGCTTTCGAGGGTAGAGTATTCAACCCAAATTTATTGATTCAACACAAGGGGAGCCAAAGAATATTCTCAAGTATTAATAGTTGAGTTTTCAATTCAACCGCACCTGAAAGACTTAATATTTGCAGTAAAGTATTTAGTAGCAAAGTAATATGGAAGTAACGATAATGGTGGCAAAAGTAATAGTGTTGGTTTTGTAGCGATTGTAACAGTGGCAACAGAAAAGTAACTAAGCAAAGATCAATATGTGAAAATCTCGTAGGCAATGGATTAGTGATGGATAATTATGTCGGATGCGATTCCTCATGCAACAGTTATAACATAGGGTGACACAGAAGTAGCTCCAATTCATCAATGTAATGTGGGCATGTATTCCGAATATAGTCATACGTGCTTATGGAAAAGAACTTGCATGACATCTTTTGTCCTACCCTCCCGTGGCAGCGGGGTCCTATTGGAAACTAAGGGATATTAAGGCCTCCTTTTAGTAGAGTACCAGACCAAAGCATTAACACTTAGTGAATACATGAACTCCTCAAACTACGGTCATTACCAGGAGTGGTCCCGATTATTGTCACTTCGGGGTTACCGGATCATTACACATAGTCAGTGACTATTGACTTGCAAAGTAGGATCAAGAACTCACATATATTCATGGAAACATAATAGGTTCAGATCTGAAATCATGGCACTCGGGCCCTAGTGACAAGCATTAAGCATAGCAAAGTCATAGCAACATCAATGTCAGAACATAGTGGATACTAGGGATCAAACCCTAACAAAACTAACTCGATTACATGATAAATCTCATCTAACCCATCACCGTCCAGCAAGCCTATGATGGAATTACTCACGCACGACGGTGAGCATCATGAAATTGGTGATGGAGGAAGGTTGATGATGACGATGGCGGCGGATTCCCCTCTCCGGAGCCCCGAACGGACTCCAGATCAGCCCTCGCGAGAGAGATTAGGGCTTGGCGGTGGCTCCGTATCATAAAATGTGATGAATCCTTCTCCCTGATTTTTTTCTCCGCGAACATGAATATATAGAGTCGGAGTTGAGGTCGGTGGAGCATCAGTGGGCCCGCGAGATAGGGGGCACGCCCCCACCCTCGTGGATAGGGTGTGGGACCCCTGGTGTTGATTCTTTCGCAAGTATTTTTTATAAATTCCAAAAATATTCTCCGTGAAGTTTCAGGTCATTCGGAGAACTTTTATTTCTGCACAAAAATAACACCATGGCAATTCTACTGAAAACAACGTTAGTCCGGGTTAGTTCCATTCAAATCATGCAAGTTAGAGTCCAAAACAAGTTCAAAGGTGTTTGGAAAAGTAGATACGATGGAGATGTATCAACTCCCCCAAGCTTAAACCTTTGCTTGTCCTCAAGCAATTCAGTTGACAAACTGGAAGTGATAAAGAAAAACTTTTACAAACTCTGTTTGATCTTGTTGTTGTAAATATGTAAAGCTATCATTCAAGTTTTCAGCAAAGATTATGAACTAACCATATTCACAATAACATTTAGGTCTCATGTTTACTCATATCAATGGCATAATTAACTAGCGATCAATAATAGTAAATCTCGGATGACAACACTTTCTCAAAACAATCATAATATGATATAACAAGATGGTATGTCGCTAGCCCTTTCTGAGACTGCAAAACATAAATGCAGATCACCTCTGAAGATCAAGGACTGACTAAACATTGTAATTCATGCTAAAAGAGATC
>NC_041384.1:232878344-232878850 GCF_002162155.2 Triticum dicoccoides | reverse complement strand
AGTCACATTCATACTCAATGTAAACTAATAGTAATACATGCTAATGACAGCGGTGCTCTCCAACTGGTGCTTTTTAATAAGAGATGATGACTCAACATAAAAGTAAATAGATAGGCCCTTCTCAGAGGGAAGCAGGGATTTGTAGAGGTGTCCGAGCTCGATTTTTGAAATAGAGATAAATAATATTTTGACTGGTATACTGATACGTCTCCAACGTATCTATAATTTTTGATTGCTCCATGCTATATAATCTACTGTTTTGGATATTATTGGGCTTTATTATCCACTTTTATATTATTTTTAGGACTAACCTACTAACTAGAGGCCCAACCCAGAATTGCTGTTTTTTGCCTGTTTTAGGGTTTTGAATAAAAGGAATATGAAATGGAGTCCAAACGGAATGAAACCTTCGGGAATGTGATTTTATCAACGAACAAGACCTAGGAGACTTGGAACCTACATCAAGACACAAAAGAGGAGGCCACGAGGTAGGGGGCGCGCCTACC
>NC_041384.1:232876917-232878139 GCF_002162155.2 Triticum dicoccoides | reverse complement strand
GGCCCTCTATTGCTCCACCGACGTACTCCTTCCTCCTATATATACCTACGTACCCCCAAACGATCAAATACGGAGCCAAAACCCTAATTCCACGGCCACAACTTTCTGTATCCACGAGATCCCATCTTGGGCCCTGTTCCAGAGCTCCGCCGGAGGGGGCATCGATCATGGAGGGCTTCTACATCATCACCATAGCCCCTCCATGAAGTGTGAGTAGTTTACCTCAGACCTACGGGTCCATAGTTATTAACTAGATGGCTTCTTCTCTCTTTTTGGATCTCAATACAATGTTCTCCCCCTCTCTTGTGGAGATCTATTCGATGTAATCTTCTTTTTGCGGTGTGTTTGTTGAGATCGATGAATTGTGGGTTTATGATCAAGTCTATCTATGAACAATATTTGAATCTTCTCTGAATTCTTTTATGTATGATTGGTTATCTTTGTAAGTATCTTCGAATTATCAGTTTGGTTTGGCCTACTAGATTGATCTTTCTTGCAATGGGAGAAGTGCTTAGCTTTGGGTTCAATCTTGCGGTGTCCTTTCCCAGTGACAGTAGGGGCAGCAAGGCACATATTGTATTGTTGCCATCGAGGATAACAAGATGGGGTTTTCATAATATTGCATGAGTTTATCCCTCTACATCATGTCACCTTGCTTAAGGCGTTACTCTGTTTTCATTAACTTAATACTCTAGATGCAGGCTGGATAGTGGTCGATGAGTGGAGTAATAGTAGTAGATGCATGCAGGAGTCGGTCTACGTTTCTCGGACATGATGCCTATATACATGATCATACCTAGATATTCTCATAACTATGCTCAATTCTGTCAATTGCTCAACAATAATTTGTTCACCCACCGTAGAATACTTATGCTCTTGAGAGAAGCCACTAGTGAAACCTATGGCCCCCAGGTCTATCTTCATCATATTAATCTTCCAATACTTAGTTATTTACTTTGCTTTTATTTTTACTTTGCATCTTTATCATAAAAATACCAAAAATATTATCTTATCATATCTATCGGATCTCACTCTTGTAAGTGGCCGTGTAGGGATTGACAACCCCTCATCGTGTTGGTTGCGAGGATTTATTTGTTTTGTGCAGGTACGAGGGACTCACGCGTAGCCTCCTACTGGATTGATACCTTGGTTCTCAAAAACTAAGGGAAATACTTACGCTACTTTGCTCCATCATCCCTTCCTCTTCGGGGAAAACCAACGC
>NC_041384.1:232874517-232875603 GCF_002162155.2 Triticum dicoccoides | reverse complement strand
CTAAGATCATCTCCCTTAGAAACGATATTATGAATTTTAAGCAACTTGATTATGAACATGTTGCACAAGATTGGGAGAGGATGAAATTAATGATACATAATTGCCCTACTCATGGTTTGAATTTGTGGATGATTATACAAAAAATTTATGTTGGATTGAATTTTGCTTCTAGAAATCTTTTAGATTCGGTCACGGGAGGCACTTTTATGGAAATCACTTTAGGAGAAGCTACTAAACTCCTAGATAATATTATGGTTATTTATTCTCAATGGCATACTGAAAAATCCACTAATAAAAAGGTGCATGAGATAGAAGAAATTAATGTCTTGAGTGGAAAGATGGATGAACTTATGAAATTATTTGCTAGTAAAAGTGTTTCTTCTAGTCCTAATGATATGCCCTTGTCTACTTTGATTGAGAATAATAATGAATCTATGGATGTGAATTTTGTTGGTAGGAACAATTTTGGTAACAATGCGTATAGAGGAAATTTTAATCCTAGGCCTTATCCTAGTAATCTCTCTAATAATTATGGTAATTCCTACAACAATTCTTATGGAAACTATAATAAGATGCCCTCTGATTTTGAATCTAATATTAAATAATTTATTACTTCACAAAAAAATTTAATGCTTTGATTGAAGAAAAATTGCTTAAGATTGATGAACGTTGATAGAATTTCTCTTGATGTTGATTCTTTGAAACTTAGATCTATTCCTCCTAAGCATGATATCAATGAGTCTCTCAAAGCCATGAGAATTTGCATTGATGAGTGCAAAGAAAGAACCGCTAGGATGCGTGCTAAAAAAGATGCCTTTATAAGAGCGTGTTCCTCTAGTTCCTATGAAAATAAAGAGGAAGATCTAAAAGTTATTGATGTGTCCCCTATTAAATCTTTGTTTTGCAATATGTATCTTAATAATGACGGGATTGAATATGATCCACCTTTACCTAGAAGATGTTCCAAGAATTCAGAATTTTTAGATCTTGATGCTAAAATTGATGAAAGTGGGATCGAAGAAATTAAAACCCTAGATGTTGCTAAACCCACTATTTTGGATTTCAAGGAATTTAATTATGAAAATT
>NC_041384.1:232847134-232872634 GCF_002162155.2 Triticum dicoccoides | reverse complement strand
GGTACATCGCCGGAGGCATTCATATAGAGTCATATCTTGTTCTAAGTATCGAGTTGTAATCATTGAGTTGTAAATAAATAGAAGTGTGATGATCATCATTCATAGAGCATTGTCCCAAATAAAAAAAGAAAGGCCAAAAAGGCCAAAAAATATATAATATAAAAAGAAGGGACAATGCTACTATCCTTTTTCCACACTTGTGCTTCAAAGTAGCACCATAATCTTCATGATAGAGAGTCTTTTGTCTTGTCACTTTCATATACTAGTGGGAATTTTTCATTATAGAACTTGGCTTGTATATTCCAACAATGGGCCTCCTCAAGTGCCCTAGGTCTTCATGAGCAAGCAAGTTGGATGCACACCCACTTAGTTTCTTTTGTTGAGCTTTCATACATTTATAGCTCTAGTGCATCCGTTGCATGGCAATCCCTACTCCTTGCATTAACATCAATCGGTGGGCATCTCCATAGCCCATTGATTAGCCTCGTTGATGTGAGACTTTCTTCCTTTTTGCCTTCTCCACATAACCCCCATCATCATATTCTATTCCACCCATAGTGCTATATCTATGGCTCGCGCTCATGTATTGCGTGAAAGTTTATAGGTTTGAGATTACTAAGGTATGAAACAATTGCTTGGCTTGTCATCGGGGTTGTGCATGATGAGAGCATTCTTGTGTGACGAAAATGAAGCATGACTAAACTATATGATTTTGTAGGGATGAACTTTCTTTGGCCATGTTATTTTGAGAGGACATAATTGCTTAGTTAGTATGCTCGAAGTATTATTATTTTTATGTCAATATCAACTTTTGTCTTGAACCATTCGGATCTGAATAGTCATACCACAATTAAGAAGAATTACATTAAAATTATGCCAAGTAGCACTCCGCATCAAAAAATCTGTTTTTATCATTTACCTACTCGAGGACGAGCAGGAATTAAGCTTGGGGATGCTTGATGCGTCTCCAACGTATCTATAATTTTTGATTACTCCATGCTATATTATCCACTTTTATATTATTTTTGGGACTAACCTACTAACCAGAGGCCCAACCCAGAATTGTTGTTTTTTGCCTGTTTTAGGGTTTCAAAGAAAAGGAATATCAAACGGAGTCCAAATGAAATGAAACCTTCGGGAACGTGATTTTCTCAACAAACAAGACCCAGGAGACTTGGACCCTACGTCAAGACACAAAAGAGGAGGCCACGAGGTAGGGGCGCGCCTACCCCCCCTCCCAGGCGTGTCCTCCACCCTCGTGGGCCCCCTGTTGCTCCACCGACGTACTCCTTCCTCCTATATATACCTACGTACCCCCAAACGATCAGATACAGAGCCAAAACCCTAATTCCACCGCTGCAACTTTCTGTATCCACAAAATCCCATCTTGGGGCCTGTTTCGGAGCTCCACCGGAGGGGGCATCGATCATGGAGGGCTGCTACATCATCACCATAGCCCCTCCGATGAAGTGTGAGTAGTTTACCTCAGACCTACGGGTCCATAGTTATTAGCTAGATGGCTTCTTCTCTCTTTTTGGATCTCAATACAATGTTCTCCTCCTCTCTTGTGGAGATCTATTCGATGTAATCTTCTTTTTGCGGTGTGTTTGTTGAGACCGATGAATTGTGGGTTTATGATCAAGTCTATCTATGAACAATATTTGAATCTTCTCTGAATTCTTTTATGTATAATTGGTTATCTTTGCAAGTCTCTTCGAATTATCAGTTTGGTTTGGCCTACTAGATTGATCTTTCTTGCAATGGGAGAAGTGCTTAGCTTTGGGTTCAATCTTGCGGTGTCCTTTCCTAGTGACATTAGGGGCAGCAAGGCACGTATTGTATTATTGCCATCAAGGATAACCAGATGGGGTTTTCATCATATTGCATGAGTTTATCCCTCTACATCATGTCATCTTGCTTAAGGCGTTACTCTATTTTCATTAACTTAATACTCTAGATGCATGCTGGATAGCGGTCGATGAGTGGAGTAATAGTAGTAGATGCAGGTAGGAGTCGGTCTACTTGTCTCGGACGTGATGCCTATATACATGATCATACCTAGATATTCTCATAACTATGCTCAATTATGTCAATTTCTCAACAGTAATTTGTTCACCCACCATAGAATACTTATGCTCTTGAGAGAAGCCACTAGTGAAACCTCTGGCCCCCGGGTCTATCTTCATCATATTAATCTTCTAATACTTAGTTATTTACTTTGCTTTTATTTTTACTTTGCATCTTTATCATAAAAATACCAAAAATATTATCTTATCATATCTATCAGATCTCACTCTCGTAAGTGGCCGTGTAGGGATTAACAACCCCTTATCGTGTTGGTTGCGAGGATTTATTTGTTTTGTGCAGGTACGAGGGACTCGCGCGTAGCCTCCTACTGGATTGATACCTTGGTTCTCAAAAACTGAGGGAAATACTTACGCTACTTTGCTGCATCATCCCTTCCTCTTCGTGGAAAACCAACACAGTGCTTAAGAGGTAGCATATACTTTCATTGTCAACCTAACAACCGAGAGATCTCGATATCTTCCATGCTACACACATTATAGGCGGTTCCCAAGTAGAATGGTAAAGTGTATACTCCCCCTACCACCAACAAACATCAATCCATGGCTTCTCCGAAACAACAGGTGCCTCCAACTAACAACAATCCTGGGGGAGTTTTGTTTGCAATTATTTTAATTTAAGCATGGGACTGGGCATCCCGGTTACCAGCCATTTTCTTATGAATGAGGAGCGGAGTCCACTCCTCGTGAGAATAACCCACCTAGCATGGAAGAGATAGATAGCCCTAGTTGATACATGAGCTATTCGAGCATACAAAACAGAATTTCATTAGAAGGTTTAGAGTTTGGCACATACAAATTTACTTGGAACGGCAGGTAGATACCGCATATAGGAAGGTATGGTGGACTCATATGGAATAACTTTTGGGGTTTATGGAAGTGGATGCACAAGCAGTATTCCTTCTTAGTACAAGTGAAGGCTAGAAAGAGACTGAGAAGCGACCAGCTAGAGAGCGACCACAGTCATGAACATGCATTAAAATTAATCAACACTGAGTGCAAGCGTGAGTAGGATATAATTTACCACGAACATAAATATCATGGAGGCTATGTTGATTTTGTTTCAACTACATGCGTGAACATGTGCCAAGTCAAGCCACTTGAATCATCCATAGGAGGATACGACCCTATCATACCACATCACAACCATTTTAATAGCATGTTGGCACGCAAGGTAAACCATTATAAACTCCTAGCTAATTAAGCATGGCATGAGTGAAAGTGTGTTATATCGACTAGAGGGGGGTGAATAGGAGATTTTTATGAATTCTTCATTGAGGAATTTGCAGGTGAGGAAATTCCTTAGCGAAGAACTACTAGCAGCGGAATAAGTACTCAAAAGTAAACATAACAGAACACAAGCATATTCATCATGATGAAATGAGGACAAGCACAGAGTACAGAAAGCGTAAACACAGGATAACACAGGATGAAGACAAACAGACTGAAGAAATTGAACTGAGGAAATTGAGAAAGTCTTTAGTCAAAGTCTTCACACACAGATACGAACAAGCACTCAACATAGTTATGAGGAAATGAAATAGTTGTGGAAATAGAACTAGTAAGCTTGGTGAAGACAATGATTTGGTAGACCAGTTCCAACTGATGTCTGAGTTGTACATCTGGTTGGAGCGGCTAGGTATTTAAACCTGAGGACACACAGTCCTCACCGTATTCTCCTTGAGCTAAGGTCACACAGACCTCGCCCAATCACTCGTGGTAAGTCTTTAGGTGACTTCTGAACCTTCACAACTTGGTCACTCGGTGATCCACAATTCCTCTGGGATGCTCTAGACCTTGACGCCTAACCGTCTGGAAGAAGCACAGTCTTCAAAGGTAATAAGCGTCGGATCCATGCAGGATCCACTACAAAAAAATACACTTCTGTGATGATACGTGTTTGTCACAGTCGGTCACATTTTCTGTCATGCATGTACATCCATGACGATTTTATGACAGAATCAAGATAGTCATACCTGTGCTGTCGTAGACGTGTTCCATGACATTACCAAAATTATCATCACAGAAGTGTCCACTTCCATGATGATAAATCGCGCGTCATAGAAGTGCTTTCGTCAAGGGTGACCGACACGTGGCATCCATCGTAATGGAACACCGTTAAGCTATCGGGTCGGGTTTTGGATCCGATAACCCGTTAACAACCCCAACCAATAGGGATTTTCCACGTGTAAAATCATCATTGGCTGGAGGAGACACGTGTCAGGTCCGCGTTGGCACAGGTGTCACTCATCCAATGGGCGAGATGCGCCTATGATATGTTGACACGTGGACCGGCCCATCAAGTTTAAATGGGCCGGCCCAACTGAAGGCCCACAAGATTTTGTGGACCATAATGGGCCGGCCCAGCTAAAGGCCCACGAGATTTTGCGGACCATAATGGGTTGGCCCAGCTAAAGGCCCAAAAGATTTTGTGGGCCATAATGGGCTGGCCCAGGTAAAGGCCCACAAGATTCTTGCGGATCATAATGGGTCGGCCTAGTTGTAGGCCCACAAGATTTTGAGGACCCTAGTAGGCCGGCCCATTAACAGGCTGCCATGTTTTGGGCCAAATGTCGGCCCATATTTGATCCGGTCCATTAATGGCCTGCCACGCTCCGGGCCTAATAGTGGCCCATATGAGATCCGGCCCATTAAAATCCTACCACGTTCTGGGCCAAATTACGGCCTAGATTAGGTCCGACCCTTTAAGAGGCTTTGGGCTCAATTATGGCCCATATCAGATTCGGCCCGTCAACTGGACACTATGCTTTTGCGCCCTGAGGGAGTCCTAGATTAGGGGGTCTCCGGAAAGCCGGATTATATCCTTTGGCCAAACTATTGGACTATGAAGATACAAGATTGAAGACTTTGTCCCGTGTCCTGATGGGACTCTACTTGGCGTGGAAGGCAAGGTAGGCAATACAGATATGTATATCTCCTCCTTTGTAACCGACCTTGTGTAACCCTAGCCCCCTCCGGTGTCTATATAAACCTGAGGGTTTTAGTCCGTAGGACAACATACAATCATACCATAGGCTAGCTTTTAGGGTTTAGCCTCTCCGATCTCGTGGTAGATCAACTCTTGTACTACTCATATTATCAAGAATAATCAAGCAGGACGTAGGATTTTACCTCCATCAAGAGGGCCCAAACCTGGGTAAAACATCGTGTCCCCTGCCTCCTGTTACCATCCGCCTTAGATGCAAAGTTTGGGACCCCCTACCCGAGATCCGTCGGTTTTGACACCGACATTGGTGCTTTCATTGAGAGTTCCTCTGTGTCGTCGCTGTTAGCCTTGATGGCTCCTTCGATTATTGATAGAGATGCAGTCCAGGGTGAGACTTTTCTCCCCGGACAGATCTTTGTGTTCGGCGGCTTCGCACTACGGGCCAACTCACTTGGCCGTATGGAGCAGATCGAGAGTTACGCCCCTGGCCACTAGGTCAGGTTTGGAAGCTTAAACTACACGGCCAATATCCGCAGAGACTTGATCTTCGACGGATTCGAGCCCCTTCCTTGTGCGCCACACGGTCACGATGAGTATGATTTAGCTCTACCATCAGACAGTGTTCAGGAGATCGCACCGGCAACCGCTTCGACCCTCAATTTGGAACCAGCTGCGCCACCCATGGACGGGTGGATAGACCCCTCCACGGAGGCCGCACTCTCATCGGTGATCGAGCCGAGTATCGACCTTACCCTTCACGAGAGTCGTGACGCCGAACTACCGGATTCCTCCCCGGCCACGGACTCCCAACCACCTGCGCCCGTGCCTATCGAATCCGATTGGGCGCCGATCATGGAGTTTACCTCCGCGGATATCTTTTAGCACTCGCCCTTCGGCGACATACTGAACTCATTAAGGTCTCTCTCCTTGTCAGGAGAGTCCTGGCCGAACTATGTCCGGCAGGATTGGGATGCGGATGACGAAGAAATTCGCCGCCCACCCACCACCCACTTAGTAGCCACTGTCGACGACTTAACCGACATGCTCGACTTCGACTCCGAAGACATCGACGGTATGGACGACGATGCGGGAGGCGAAGAGGAACCACTGCCCACAGGGCACTGGACAACCACCTCATCATATGATATATACATGGTGGACACACCCAAAGAAGGCAATGGCGACGAGACAGCGGAGGATGACCCCTCCAAGAAGCAACCCAAGCGCCAGCGTCAGTGGAGCCGCTCTAAGTCTCGCCAAAGCAAAAGTGGTGACCCTGGCACAGGAGATAATACCACTCTGGACAGTGCCGAAGACGATAGCAATCCCCTCCAGCAAGATTTAGGGCAGGAGGATGGAGAAGCCAACCCTCCAGAGAGAGCGGCAGATGGAGAGGCGGAGGATGATAATTACATGCCTCCGTCCGAAGACGAGGCAAGCCTCGACGATGATGAATTCGTCGTGCCTGAGGATCCCATCGAACAAAAGCGCTTCAAGCGCCGGCTTATAGCCACGGCAAATAGCCTTAAGAAAAAGCAATAGCAGCTTCAAGTGATCACGATTTGCTAGCTGACAGATGGACTGAAGTCCTTGCGGCCGAGGAATATAAACTCGAACGCCCCTCCAAGAGTTACCCAAAGCGTAGGTTGCTACCCCGACTGGAGGAGGAAGCACTCAAACCTACATCTCCAGCATATGATGCGGCTGACCGGCCACCTCGTGGCTGCGACAGAGAGGCATTTCAGCCAAAAACTCAGCCCGCACCTCGACGCCACTCAAATAAAAATGACAAGGCACGGGGAAACATGCTAGACCTGCAAGACGTATTGGAGGACAAAGCAAAACATGCAAGATCGATCTACGGATCACGAGGGCGCGCCACTATGCGAGATGATAACCGTCACGCCGGATACAGTAAAAGTAAATCCAGCCGGGCCGAACACAGCGGGCAAGACTCATTTGAGCTGCGTCGCGATATAGCCCAGTACAGAGGCACTGCACACCCCCTATGCTTCACAGACGAAGTAATGGATCACCAAATCCCAGAGGGTTTCAAACCCGTAAATATCAAATCATACGATGGTACAACAGATCCTGCGGTATGGATCGAGGATTTCCTCCTGCACATCCACATGGCCCGCGGTGATGATCTACACGCCATCAAATACCTCCCACTCAAGCTCAAAGGACCAGCTCGGCATTGGCTCAATAGCTTGCCAGCAGAGTCCATTGGTTGTTGGGAAGATCTGGAAGCCGCATTCCTCAACAACTTCCAGGGCACTTATGTGCGACCGCCAGATGCCGATGACTTGAGCCACATAATTTAGCAGCCAGAGGAATCGGCCAGGCAATTCTAGACATGGTTCCTAACAAAAAAGAATCAAATCGTCGACTGTCCGGATGCAGAGGCCCTAGCAGCTTTTAAGCATAACATCCGCGATGAGTGGCTCGCCCGACACCTTGGCCAGAAAAGCCGAAATCCATGGCAGCCCTCACGACACTCATGACCCGCTTTTGTGCGGGAGAAGACAGCTGGCTGGCTCGTCGCAATAACATATCAAAGAACCATGGTACTTCGGATACCAAGGATGGCAATGGCAGGTCACGTCGCAACAAACACAAGCGCCACATTAACAGCGACAATACAGAGGATACGACAGTCAATGCCGGATTCAAAGGCTCTAAACCTGGTCAGCGGAAAAAGCCATTTAAAAGAGGCACTCTAGGCCCGTCCAGTTTGGACCGTATACTCAATCGCTCGTGTCAAATACACGGCACCCCCGACAAGCCAGCCAACCACACCAACAGGGATTGTTAGGTGTTCAAGCAGGCCGGCAAGTTAAATACCGAAAACAAAGATAAGGGGGCGCATAGCGATGATGATGAGGAGCCCCGGCAGCCGAACACCGGAGGACAGAAGAGGTTCCCCCCACAAGTGCGGACGGTGAACATGACATACGCAACCCACATCCCCAAGAGGGAGCGGAAGCATGCGCTAAGGGACGTATATGTGTTGGAGCCAGTCGCCCCAAAGTTCAACCCATGGTCCTCTTGCCCGATCACCTTCGATCGCAGGGACCACCCCACTAGTATCCGTCATGGCGGATTCGCCGCACTGGTCCTAGACCCAATCATTGACGGATTTCACCTCACTCGAGTCCTTATGGATGGCGGCAGCAGCCTGAACCTGCTTTATTAGGACACAATGCGCAAAATGGGTATAGACCCCTCAAGGATCAAACCCACAAAAACGACCTTAAAAGGCGTCATACCAGGTGTAGAGGCCCATTGCACAGGCTCAGTGACACTGGAAGTGGTCTTCGGATCCCCGGATAACTTCTAAAGCGAGGAGTTAATCTTCGATATAGTCCCGTTTTGTAGTGGCTATCATGCACTGCTCGGGCGAACCGCATTTACGAGATTCAATACGGTACCGCATTATGCATACCTCAAGCTCAAGATGCCAGGACCTCGGGGGGTCATCACAGTTAATGGAAACACACAGTGCTCTCTCCGCACGGAGGAGCACACTGCGGCCCTCGCAGCAGAAGCGCAAAGCAGCCTCTTAAGGCAATCCACTAGTTCGGTGATTAAGGACCCGGACACCTTCAAGCGCGCCCGGAGTAATCGACAGTAAGACCGCCTGGCATGTTCCGAGCTCGCATAGCAATGCGCCCCCACCCCAGTACCAGCCAAACGGCGAAATCCGTGCCACGCGTACATAATTACACATTGAAAATACCATGGGCACAGGTGGGGAGGGGGGCACGACTACGGCACACCCCAAGACGTGGCTCAACCGCACTAGGGGCTTCCCACTTTGTTATTTTTCTATCTTTCAAGACCTTAATCTCTGGAAACCCTGTCCGACAGTATGATTGCCGAACACATGATGCAGCAACCAAGGAGGCAGAAAGCTATGTCGCACCATGGAACTACCAGGTGGTCTCTGATAACGAGTGAAATAATCGCTCTAAATACCATTCCTCAACTTGCCCTTGGAGGGGACATGTCAAATAGTCCTACTTTTTGCTTACCGCACCACCTGTATCATTCTGCTTTAATGCAACTTTTTGAATAAACAATGCATAGCACTAGACTATTATCGCATTCTTTATTCTTCCTTTTTTTATATATACATATGTTCATTCATGACATCCAGCACACATACCCTCTGGTACGTCCAATACGCTAGGGGCTTAAGCATACCCCATAATACGGCGTGAGAAGTCCAAACACTTTAGAAAGTGTGGCACCCCGAACTTATAGCATTATATGCATCAGCTCTGAATCATGTCTTGGGTCAATAGTTGGGTTTGCCCGGCTCCCATGTTTTGGTACCTTACGTTCCGCTCTATCGGCTAAGGTAGCACTGGGAGAACTACTGCGATTGTGCCCCGGTTCAGCTAGGCTAAGCACCTCAGTAGAGAAAGCTAAAACTGACTGTCGTGATAAGGCGAGAGACTGGTCGCTATTCGAGAGGTTTCGAGTCCCTAAAGACTTATGCCGCTTAGAGCGAGGAGTCGGCTTTGTCTGGCTTAAGGCGTGTATAGCGCCCCAAATCCGGCCTTCCGAATACTAGGGGCTTCGCCAAAATTTAAAATTATAGAATTCTATGGCTAAGTGAGAGTGATAAAGCATTTTAGTCCGATTGCCTTGTTCGTTGCACTGAGCACCTCCCTCGAAGGACCCAAAAATGGGAACAAGAGTGCTCAGGTTTATCCCGAACACCCCAACACTCGTGGCATGGGGGCAGAAGCCGACGACTAGCCATCTCTCAGATTTGATAAACAGCCGAATAGAAGGTAATATTTAAATTCAAACAAGCGTTGCATAGCGCATATGAACAAGTTTTCATACCACAGGATCACACGATCAAGTTCATTCAAATATTACATCTTTCGCACACTCGTCCGCTACAAGACGGGCACCCTTCAGGACACCCTCATAATACATCTCGGGGTGGCGATTCTCCTTGCCCTGCGATGGCCCCTCCTTCACCAGCTTCTTGACGTCCATCTTGGCCCAGTGCACCTTCGCACGGGAAAAAGCCCGGCGTGCACCCTCGATGCAGACGGACCGCTTGATGACTTCCAACCGTGGGCAGGCATCCACAAGCCGCCTCACCAGGCCGAAGTAGCTGTTGGGAAGAGCGTCGCCAGGCCACATCCGTACTATAAAGCCCTTCATGGCCTGTTCGGCCGCCTTGTACAGCTCGACCAGTGCTTCAGCTGGTCGCTCATAGGCATCGGGTGTTCGGTCCCAGTATACTGAGACCAGAACAGCTTCTCCGTCGAGCTTCCCTCCTCGGCCTGGTAAAAATTTGCGGCATCCGACACGCTGCAGGGCAAATCTGCAAATGCTCTTGGAGAGCTCCGGACTTGGGTAAGTAACAAGTAATTTACTTTCACAAGCTTGCTTTTCATATTGAATGCCTTACCCGCCGCTATCTTCCTCATCGCCTCAATCTACTGGAGGGCCTTTTGGGCTTCAGCCTTGGCATTCTTTGCGCTCTCAAGGGCCGTGGCAAGCTCAGACTCTCGCATCTTCGAGTCAAGCTCCAATGCCTCATGCTTCGTCATGATATCTTGGAGCTCTTGCTGCACCTCACCGACACGTGCCTCTTGCTTTTCCCGCTCGGTGTGCTCCTGGGCCGCTTTGTTTTCGGCCTCGGACAGCTCTTGCTTCAGGGTCGCCACTTCGGTCGTGGACCCTAGCAAATTCACAATGATCCTGTCATTTTGCAATCGCATCTTTTTTTTTGTGTGTGTATATATATATATATGTGTGTGTGTATATATATATAGACAAGGTATTACTTACCTTTGTTCTCCTCGAGCTGCCTCTTGGCGACCTCCACAGTCAGTGCGGCAGAGGCCAGCAGCGAAGCCTGCATACGCATATAGACATACTTATATTAGACTCCTGCAGAAATTATTTGATCCTCTATTCGGCTTTTCTTTGTGAACACCAAACAGAGCATCAGGGGCTACTGTCTATGCGATAATATTTTCCCTATATTTTAAATACTTACCTCAAAGCCTGTTAGAAGGCTGGCACAGGCTTCAGTCAGTCCGCTCTTGGCGGACTGAACCTTCTTGATCACCGCACTCATAATAGTGTGGTGCTCTTCGTCGATGGAAGCGTCGCGAAGCGCTCCTAGCAGGTTGTCCGGTGCCTCTGGATGGATAGAGGTCACCGGCATGGGCGTCTTACCCCTTTTGGAAGGGGGCCGCCTGCCCGAGTCCGGAACCACTGGAGGTTTCGGCGCGGTGTTCGGCTGAGAGCCGAACTTGGAGCCCCCGGGAGCCTTGCTCCCTTTGCTCCTGGAGTCCGGAAGGTCGCCTTGAGGTGCCTCCGGGACTGCCTCCCCCCGGGCCGGTGCCCCTTGAGATAATACCTCGGCATTGTCCATAGGGCAAGGGGAGGAGGCGGTCAGAAGTGGATCGCTATCCATATCCGACGAATCCAAGGAGCCGTCCGATGAGGATACGTCGATACGGGCTTGGGGCGGTCTGCATAATCATATTCGGCGTTAGGAGAAGCAGTGCGACAAAGGTATGCTATGAGTTACTCTGGTATCCGAATACTTACGACTTCACCAGGGGCTTGGCCCTGAGCAGCCACTCGTCTTCGCCTTCGGCGGCGGTGGTGGAGCAGTCCGAAAGAAGAGTCCTTCCCTTCTTGGACCCTTCGGCCTCCTCGGTCGGGGCGGCCTTCCTTTTCTTGTCTCCCCCGGCTGGAGGGGGATCATCTTCATCTTCCTCCTCGTCTTCATGGGAGGAGTTCGTCGCGGAGTTATCGGACGATGAGTCCGATACCACCTGGCGCCGGGAACTCTTTCGGGTTCCTTTGGCCTTTTTCTTGGTCTTCTCCGGCACCTTATAAGGAGCCGGAGTCAGCATCTCCGTCAGGAGAGCGTCCGCGGTGTCTTCGGGCAGGGGGGGCGGACAATCAATCTGCTTCGATGCCTCTACCCAGTCCTGTTAAAGGCATGGGAGCTCAGACCCTGCACATGGTTAAGCTATGGGAAATAAATATCCTACCAGATGTACAGAACTTACCGGATTCGCAGGGCACTTCGCGCTTAGCCCGCGATCCTCGGTGAGAGAGGGAGGGACCTCGGTGCCCATGAACAGCACCCTCCCGACGTCTTTCTGCATCGTGTCGAAGAGCTCGCTTAGAGTTTGGTGTCGGGCCGGGTCGGACTCCCATAAGTTAAAATCCCGTTGTTGACACGGGAGGATCCGGCGGAAGAGCATGACCTGGACTATGTTGACAAGCTTAAGTTTCTTGCTTGTCATGTTCCAGATACACTTCTGGAGTCCGTCCAGCTCCACCAATGAACCCCAAGACATGCCCTTCTCCTTCCAGGAAGTGAGCTGCGTGGGGATTCCGGATCTAAACTCGGGGGCTGCCACCCAGTTGGTGTCGCGCGGCTCGGTGATGTAGAACCACCCCGATTGCCACCCCTTTACGGTCTCCACGAAGGAGCCCTCGAGCCATGCAACGTTGGGCATTTTGCCCACCATGGCTCCGCCGCATTCCGCTTGTTGGCCACCTACAACCTTCGGCTTGAGAAGGTCTTCAACCATAGGCCGAAGTGGGGCCGGATGCGGAGGAAAGCCTCGCACACGACGATGAACGCTGAGATGTTGAGGATGAAATTCGAGGCCAGATCATGAAAGTCCAGCCCGTAGTAGAACATGAGGCCGCTGACGAATGGATGGAGGGGAAACCCTAATCCGCGGAGGAAATGAGGGAGGAAAACCACCCTTTCGTGAGGTTCCGGGGTAGGGATGACATGCCCCGCGGCTGGCAGCCGATGCGCGATGTCCGCGGCTAAGTATCCGGCTCCACGCAACTTTTTGATGTGCCCCTCCATGACGAAGGAGGCCATCCACTTGCCTCTCGCTCCGAACATGTTTGGAGAGAGTTGAGGAGGAGGATGCGGACTTGGGCGCTGGAGCTCGAGTGCGCGAGAATGGATGAGCAAGGAGGAAGAAGGCGTGGGTAGAAAAAGGTGAGATCTTATCCCTTTATAAGGGCGGACTAGACTATGCGCCCCCACTAGCCTGGTAAAACTCGCTTATCCCCCAAGCGCCGTAATTGATGGCGCGGTTGGGTTACCCATGTCCATATTGATGAGAATCATGTAATAAGGGGAACATGATCTCTGCCTTGACAAGACGTGTCAAGAAACCGTCCCGCGTTATGTGCGGGGCTGGTTAAAGAAAAACGGTTCGAATAATTACCGGACCATGGCATGATGTCATGCTGCCAAAACGTGTCAGCAGATTGGATCTGTGGAAATATTATTCTCTCTACAGTGGTATGTGGAACTTATTTTGCAGGGTCGGACACTATCCTTGTATTCAAACTCTTCTGTGGTGTATTCGGAGGAGGAACTCGCCTTGCAATGCCGAAAACAACATTGCACGCTGGACTCATCGTCATTGAAGCCTGGTTCAGGGGCTACTGAGGGAGTCCTGGATTAGGGGGTCTCCAGACAGCCGGATTATATCCTTTGGCCGGACTGTTGGACTATGAAGATACAAGATTGAAGACTTCGTCCCGTGTCCGGATGGGACTCTACTTGGCGTGGAAGGCAAGCTAGGCAATACGGATATGTATATCTCCTCCTTTGTAACCGACCTTGTGTAACCCTAGCCCCCTCCGGTGTCTATATAAACTGGAGGGTTTTAGTCCGTAGGACAACATACAATCATACCATAAGCTAGCTTTTAGGGTTTAGCCTCTCTGATCTCGTGGTAGATCAACTCTTGTACTACTCATATCATCAAGAATAATCAAGCAGGACGTAGGGTTTTACCTCCATCAAGAGGGCCCGAACCTGGGTAAAACATCTTGTCCCCTGCCTCCTATTACCATCCGCCTTAGACGCACAGTTCGGGACCCCCTACCCGAGATCCGCCGGTTTTGACACCGACAGGCCCACTTGCTAAAGTCCCACTTAGTAATTTGGCCTGATATTAGTTTTGGCCTGTTAAGGGCCCGTTTAACATGTTGGCCCTATATTAATTTCGGCCTGTTAAAATCCCATCATATAGTTGGGCCTAACTAAGGCCTGGTTTGCATCCAGCCTGCTTGCAACCGATATCTAATTGGGCCAAACAAGGACCGAGACAATTTTGGCCTGTTAAAAGCCCGTGATTTGATTCGCACAATCATGGGCCGGGGTTCATTTCAGGCTGTTGCCTGCCCGTGAGCTGTTCGGCACGTTTCAGGCCCAACCTACATCGTGATTGCATGACGGCCCGATTATGTACCGTAATTTTACAGTTTGGCTGGTTTACTGCGAAGATAGGACATATATACAGTAAAATAACTGCATCATCGTGAATAAGAAAAAACCTAGACTATACAATAAAGAAAATACGGCATATTACATCCACTGGGCATCAAAGTTCGCCACTATGATAATAAAGCAAACAACAGATTACATACACTGGGCATCAAAGATCGCCACCAGTGCAAATAAACACGTCGACAAAATAATGTACAAAACCGACAGCACTTCAATAGAGTTCAAGAAAGGTTAGCCCTACTGGGGAGCTACAGTGCAAGCAGTTGAGCAAGATGATGAGACTGCGCTTGTTCAACACTAATATCTTCCTCACTCTGAAAGATAAACAAGCAGACAGATGACAGGTTTTGCACATAAAAGTATCAGTGCTGACAATTCATCACATTTCTTACTGACGAATAAAGTGACACAGTTTAAAATTGCATTAACACAATATGGTATTGTTCAGGTCAAGACATGGCAGGAAATGACATTGTGAAGGAGTTGGCAGCTTCACGACACCACTGGATTATAGATCAAGAACTCATAAGTATCAATGGTTAGTGTGATGTCAATTTATACCATTTTAGATTGGCAAATAAAGAGACGGTTTAAATAATAGTAGAATGATATGACATTGTTCATAGTTAAGACATTGCAGAATATGACATTGTGCTGTAGTGGGTAGGTTCACCACACCACTAGATTACGGATGAAGAACAGAAGCATACATGCAGTGCAAAAAAAGATCACTTGCTCTGTATAGTTTAATTTACATGGTATGAAGAAGGAACTTGGTTGTACAACTGAAAACTTACATTGAGAAAGGACAAACTTTTGTTTATGAACTACATAATAAACTTTATACAAGCAATTTGATGCAAACACTAAAAATAAAAAGTTGTTGCAGTCATGCCTAACCAAATATATACAACAAAGTTTGAAGGCTTGAGATGGACAAACTTACATTATTGGTGAAGACATGCTCTATAAAGGCCTTGTCCATGCTGATGGCGGGGGGGCAATTCAAGAAGTTTACCACAGAAAATATAGATGTGATAATATACGAAAAAATGGAGAATATTTAAGATAAGATGAAGAGTGATGCTACATAACCAAGTAGCTATAAATGTAAGTGCAGCGATACAGGCAAAAGGTACAGCCAAGAGCAATGCACAGCTAAAATTCTTCAGTACCAACCTTATGGTAAGAGTAAATATAGATCTGATGTGTAGAAAATGGAGGGCAAAGGAAAATAAGCTGCAGAGTGATGGTACATGAACAACTACCTGTCATTATAAGTACACTGATGAAGGACAGCATGTACTTACAAGAACAATGCAGAGCTAAAAAAACATTGGCATTGGATATATTCTACCCTAATGTAACCATTCATATAGATCAGATAATTTGGAGCGAACAATTGATAAGCAAGCTATCATGCATACAGCTGTCACATAATGAACCAGGTATGTATGCAAGTACAGTGATACATGACAATAGGTACTAACAAGAGCAAAGCAGCGGGCAGCATATTTGCAATATCCTGTCGTTCTTGTCAAACCGGAATTCTTCTTCGAGCAGATTTCCTGCAAAAAAGATCCATAAGGCACATGCGGAAAAGTAGAAGTTCAAATTGTCATGTGATTTCATAGACAGTACTGTAAGTGCATCTAGTGCCACGCCTAGTTGGTTTTGGAGTATTGACGACAAACCTAGTTGAGGGACTAATGTGTTTGTGAGAATTGCAGGATAACACAGGTAGAGGTCCCTCATTGATTCGATTTTCCTACCAGAGATGACCCCTAAAAATGTATGAACACATTGAAGTCAAAGGTGGTATATGAAGATATTCACATTGAAGACTATGACAAGAGAAGACACCACATGAAGCCTATGGAGCTCGAAGACTTAGATCTTTCGTAGTTCTTTTTCTTTTGTGTTGAGTCATAGGAACCACCGTACTGTTAAGTGGGGTCCAAGAGAACCATTCGGAATGACCGAAGTGATGCCTAACCAAAAACCTATGTCTTCGAGTGAAGACTATGAGAGCGAATCTTGTCCAGAGTCGGACAAGTCAGCTTTGCTTGTAGCCCAAGTAAAGTTGCCGTGTGAGTTTGAAATTTGACCGTTGGAACACGTGTCAGTTCCTTAGTGACCCAGGGTCATTTCAGACAAATCAGGTTGGGTTGCCAAGTGGCTATAAATAGCCCACCCCCTACAACCATAAACGGTTGGCTGCTGAGATTGAGAATACGGCTTTTGTTGTTTGAGAGCAACCCACCTCGAATCCTTTGAGAGAGAATTCCTTGCGAGGATAAAGCCCTAACCACCCAGAGCCAAAGAGAATTAGGCATCACTTAAGTCTTCTTGTCTGTGTGATCTGAAGACTTATTACACTTGAGGACCGTGCATCCTCCAGCCGGTTAGGCATCACGTTCTGAGCATCCAAGAGACATTGTGGATTGCCGGTGAACGAAGTCTGTGAAGGTTTGGGAGTCTACCTTGAAGACTTACCAGAGTGATTGGGCGAGGTCTGTGTGACCTTAGCTCAAGGGGAATACGGTGAGGACTAGGTGTCCTGAGCTGTGTGTTCAGGACTGGGTGTCCGGGACTGTGTGTCCTAAGGTTTAAATACCTAGCTTCCCCAACCAGACGTACAGTTGTCACAGCAACTGGAACTGGTCCAACAAATCATTGTCTTCAACGAGTCATTGGTTTCATCTTCCCTTCCCTTTACTTACTGTTACTCCTTGTGAAGTCATTGTATGATTGCACTATCTTTAGTCTTCACTGAGTGACTGTGTTTTCTGTTTGGCTTCATAATATCTTCCTACCTGATCCTTACTACATTGCTGCTATTAGTCATTGTGCTTTCACTCCATTGAATACTTGACTATGGTTTGCCTAGTGTAGTCTACCTTCCGCTGCAGGGTAGTAGGTTTATTTCTATCGTTTGTCTTCATAACTTCCACGTTTTGAAGACTTTCATAAAAATCGCCTATTCACCCCCCTCTAGTCGATATAACGCACTTTCAAGTACCTCATCCTGGGAACGAGACCAGTGCATAACAAGGTTTTTCCATTCGATGTCTTCTAAATTTAGCACTGGAGACTTCACCGGAAATTCGTTTATAGACTTGCCATCAAAGTGTGATTTCCTCAGGTAACACCGATACTGCTGCAATGCTTCCTTGAAAAGTACAAGCAAGCTTTGCTCGTCATGACTATCCAAATTGACCCTCGCCTAGTTACAACAATGTAATGTAAATCATTAATGTGTTCAATCAGCAGAAAACAGGAAAATAATAACCATGAATAATAGCACTTACACGTAAGTTAGACAGGAAGATGTGAAAATGGTGTTTGTCTTCACAATAATTTTCCCATGATGGGAATATATGCACGTAGTCCCTAACAACATTTAAAGCATTGTCTTTTAAACTGGGAATAAATGGAATGGGGTTCCAATCTGCAGGAATTGGCCGTCTCTGCGGTTGGGATAGGTCTTCGGCCGCTAGACTTGCTGTACTTTTTGCTGGAGTGGGATTTTTCTATGGTACAGCTGGTGCTATGGCAAATGAAATCGGTATACCTTTTGCTGGAGTGCAGGTCCTGTGTGGTGGGGCTAGTGGTGTGGCCAGTGAAGTATGGGTACAGTCTGCTGGAGTCGGTCCTACGTTTTGTGTCACTGGTTGTACAACCAATATAAGTGGGGTGTTGTCTGATTTCTCCGGCACCACCACGTTTTTCAAGGACTTTGCTGGTGCTCCTTCAGGTTCGGCAATCACCCTCTTCCTTTTTGATGTCTGATGCACAAGAACGGCATTTGAGTGAAAAAACATGGTATGATGATAGATGGAATATGTATTGATAATGGATGGGCATGGCATCTCGACATATATGATGAGTAAACTAAGCAGATGGCGGTGCAACAAAGTAGAAGAAATGCAAGACAACATATGCAAGATACCCGCAATCAATAAAACATTGCCAAATTAGAACATGCACCTTGATGGGTGAACAGGATAGGCCATCTGCCTTTGACTCCTCGAGGTTAGAATAGTCATTAGGATCATATTCTGAACAAGAATCAACAGGTGGGGAGCGTATGAGTTTCATTGCATCCAGAATGGCACTCAATGCCTTGGTGCCAATTTTGTAAGTCATTGCAGTGTTTAGCTTCAAGAGTGGACTGCTGCTAGTGCGACACAAAGCAGCTACACAGATCATAGTGTAGATATAACGGGAAAACCTTAAGCATCAGAGTAAAATCAGCAAAGTGGAACTTGCTGGAATATATGTGCTAGTATTGCCGGTACGGCTAGAAAGGCTTCGGATACCAGCTCTCTTCAAGTGAAGGTGCGGTAGTGTTAATATCAGTGTAACTCTCAAAGGTGACACAGCTCCCCGCATTTCCTTGCTATTCTTATAGGATTCAACTGGGCAGGCCACTACAAATCCTATTCCTATGTTTACAAGATCCTACGAATCAAAGAGGCTCAAAGTGTCCATCACAACCGACCGTATAGACCTCTACACTGCAAATGTCCCTGCTCATCTTTAGTACAAGGAACATATTGTACTACTATCATACTCCCTCTGTTCCAAAATATAAGTCTTGGTAGAGATTTCCACTATGGATCACATATAGATGTATCCAGATACATTTTAGAGTGCAGATTCACTCATTTTGCTCCATATGTAGTCCATGGTGGAATCTATACAAAGACTTGTATTTAGGAACGGAGAGAGTACATATTAAAGAAGAACGAAAGAGGAACATGGTAAAGAAGAGCAAGCAGATTTTGGATAATAAAATGTTGGTTGCGTAGTGCCCACACATGATGAACCAGAGTGCATTAAGAATGCAACTCCTAGCTGTCTCTCGACCATTTCAGGCGGTTGGATGAAGATCCTACATCTCCTAACCCTTCTTCTTCCTCGTCTCTGATTCTTCCCATACAGAACACCGCACGGGCCGCCGGCCGGACCACCGGCCCCCACCGCCTGTGTTCCTCCACCACCCCCACCCCAACCCCCACCCGCGTCGAGTTTTCTTCGTTCGGCGAGGCCCCACAACCACCCGAGCCCCTTCGATCGCACCGGCGAACTCCGGCGAGCTCTGAAAAATCGACTGACCCAATTTTCAAATTTACTCTATTGTGATTTAACTAGTGTGGAATATAAACGGGGAAAACCATAAGCATTGGGAGTATAGTGTTGAGCATGCCATGGCGGATCTGAAGGTGCAAACAGGACAAAGGCAACTTCGCAACCAAGACAAGAAATCAGAGTAAAGTAGTGGCGATCTATTTTCTTGCTGTGATAAATAAGTTGAGCAAATACGAAAGAGTACCGCCTCTGGTGCGGTGCCGTGTACGCATCTGCTGAGAATTTGACGGTGCTGCAGTAGCGATGGCTGTCGGTGGTGTGGAAGCAGATCTAGGAGGGTAGATGGTGGTGGCGGGGCGCGGTGGACGAGACGGTCGTAGGAGCGGCGCCGGCAAGGTGGACGACGGCGGGGATGAAGCGAGAGGACGGGATGCAAGGATCCTGGTCCGAAGCCATGGATGAGAGAGGTCGATCTCTTGTAATGGACGGCGGGGTCGGGGTATCAGCTCCGGCATGGTGGAGGAGGACGGCGGTGGATGGGGTGGCGGACGGCGGCGGACGGAGGAGGGTGGGGTGGAGAGGGTGTTTTGGCGCCCACGGAGTACGAATGGGGAAAAGGGAGGTAGAGAGGAAGGGGGAACCATGTATTCAGGGCGCGCTTGTCTCAAATGCGAGGAAATTTACAAACTTAGCCCCCGTTTCAAATTTCTACTACATCACAGCAACATTAGTCGGTTGGGGATAGGACGGTAATCTCGCACACATCGAATATTTACCGACGAGAGTTTGTTTTTGGCGCCCACCGTGTATGAATATGAATCGGGGAGGGAGTCGATTTCGGCCGAGGACACACTGTGTTTTGGCGCCCACTGTGTATGAATCCCGGTGAGAGGCGGTTACGTCACGTTTGGGTGAAATTACAAACCTACCCCTATCGAAACCTATAGAAATCCAGCAGATAGGCTTTGCGTGGCAGGGATAGGCAGTAGTGATTTCCATCTCGCAAATTTTGGTTTCGGGCGGTTACTGCGACTTTCCCCGCTTCGTTCAAATTTTGCAGAGTGCACGTTTACCATGCCAACTCAATTCGAATCCCGTTTGTATTCTATTTTTTTCCGGGCGGGATCCATTTTCAATTGGAATTACATTCTATATACATCATTTTTTATATATATACTTTCAAAAGCACAACAAAGAATTCTGCTCCTTTATATGTATAATATGATTTACAAATACAACAATCTCAAAATCTTAAGGTTGAATTAGAAAAAAATTAACCAAATTATGTTCTACTAAAATGTATGGATCAGTAATATCTACATATTAAATAACATAGATGTGCGTGAATTCATATGAGTATGCATGTTTGATAGATCAATTTTGGTTCGAGTATGGATTACATGTATCATCATCTCGAATTCAAATATTTGAATCCCTTTTTTGTTCACTCCTTTCACGCCCATCTCTCTCGCATGCATGCTCCTTCAGGTAGCTATCACTCTCTTTTCTCCAGATCACCCGCACGCTCACTTCATGTTTCTCCTATCCTCGCAAACATGGTCTCTTGACGTCTCCCTTGAGAAGTGTCACACTCTCCCTATCATTATACATTACACGGTTTTCATTATCTCTCACGTCTCTACTGTTCTCTGGTATCACTCGGTACCTAAGCTTTCTTTTTCACCGCCACACACATAGTCTCCACTCGTCTTTCACTTTGTCTTTCTCTCTATGGGATTCTCTCACACACCCTATATGTCTCTACATATGACTCATACCACTAAAATTACTCTATCTCTCTCTTCTCTCTCCTGTAGACACAACATTTGTTGCGATCTCCTTTTCGTCTCCATCCCAGACTGACATTATTCATTTGTTTACCGATCAGACAACCCCGACTACCGTCTCCTCTCTCTCACACACAGACACACACACACAACTCCTGCTTCCACTCCCCTTCCCGACTATCGTCTCTCTCTCACACACACACAAAACTCTGGCTTTCTCACCCCGACTCGTATTTCTCTCAGAAACATTTATCGACTAGCTAGCCTCTAGATAGGTTTATACACCCGCACACTCGTGCTTCCACCATCGCATACATGTCTCTCTCCCGCTCCTTGTATCTATGTAGATTTTCTTCCCTTCTTGAGACACGCCCTCTCGATCGTGCACACACACACACTATCGCCTCATTTTAAGCTGATACCTATCGCACACACACTCCTTGTGTCTTTGTCACACATGCACTCCGTCCTCCTCCACTCTCCCTCTCTCTCACACACACATGGACTTTTTGCAACAACTAGCAAGATGCCCATGCGTTGCACGGAACATCAAGATGCATTTGTATGAGTAGTTTAACTTGTGGGGGGAAAGGATGAACGAGGGAAGGCATTATTTGCAAATGTGGAGAGGGGCGTGGGTATCTTTTTGCAAAATTGCCATAGTTTCCTTCCTATCCGTCAGATATAGATCGGACGGCCTATATTGCAGGATGGCAGGCACACGATCATCACCGACAATGCTTTTTATAAGAGTAGGGATAAAAAATAGAGTTGGTGATGATGGTGGGCCTGCCATCCTGCAATGTAGGTCATCCGATTTATATCTGACGGATAGCAAGGAAAATATGGCAATTTACCCGCACTCTTCACCACATTTGCAGATAAGGCCTTCCCTCGTTCATCCTTTTCTCCCACAAGATCTTGATGTTCTGTGCATAGCATGGGCATCTTGCTAGTAAGGGTAGAAATTATACATATACCACTTCTCGAATCTTGAAACCAACAACATTCCTCCCTTATCTCATCAAAACCGCCAAAGGAATATATTTTGAGTGAAACATAACATATTTTTAGTGATATACGTATTTCAAAACTAGACTTTTTTTTCTATCAAATCAGTGAATATGTATTAATCTACTTTGATCGTGTGGCAACGCATTGGCACATTGCTAGTAGTTATTATAATTTTTTGGACACCAGACAAACGGTGGAGTACATGTACGAAGAGAAGAGGCGCATGCACGCAGTCGGCCTCTCGCTGTCTCGCACACATGAGTGTTACGTAAAGGCGACGTTAACAAATAAACCCTAAAACCCTAGGTACAGGATTGCTGCATTCGTGGGTACCGGGTACGTGGTGGAGCACCTTTGTATGAATAGTCAGCTTGCGTGATAATTTGATCTGTAGGAGTTTATGGTCGGGACCACAGGTGAACGGCTTGGAGCGCGGTGGCTCGCCAGTTGTCACAGATCGAGTAGCCACGTTTAAAATATCGTTTTTAGCAGGGTTAATTTAATCTGCATGCATGACTCTCCTCCCCCCACGCTCGTCCAACCCATTGTGACCAGCAATATTTCCACCCCTTCGCTCCCCCGTAATTTACTCCAACAAATATGCCCACGTAGTTGTTACTTAACTGCAGGTGCATTAGGTCACTGACATATGGGCCCAACAGGGGTCTGGCCCACATGTCAGTGACGCAACTGGACCTACAGTTAAGTCAGTGCAGCTCAGTCCATATCTTACGTAGGTGTGTCATTGCTCGCTATAAATAATGTGCCTCCCACGACATCGCTATCTCCTCCCCCTCACGTTCACGTTCATTGCTATCTCCTCCCCCTTCCTCTCACATCGACCACCATGGAATCGCCCCTCCCAAGCCCTAGGAGCCCCTCGCTGCACCACGCGGACGGTCATGCGTCGCCGTTCCGTTCCTCGCCGCCACTAGTCGAGGAGGACGCGTTGGTGTTCCGCTCCTCGCCGCTACACGATGCGTCGCCGTTCCGTTCCTCGCCGCCACTAGTAGAGGAGGACGCGTTGCCGTTCTGCTCCTCGCAGTGACATGACGCGTCGCCATTCTGTTCCTCGCCGCACTAGTTGAGGAGGACGCATCGGCGTTTCGCCCCTCGCCGCGACGCATCTAGGTGGACGCGTCGGCGTTCCCAATCTCGCCAGCACGCGCGCCGGAGGACGCGTCGGCTCCCCGCTACGAGGATTACGTCGCGCCGCCTGCCGAGCCCCCCAGCCTTGAGGAGCTTTGGAAAGAATGGATGTCGCCTTGTGGGAGGCTTTGCCTCCAGCAGAACGTGCCAAAATAAGGCGGAGAAGAAGGCCGAGGAAGAGAAGCGCACCGCGGAACAAGCTGCCTGGGAGGCCTATGTCGCGTCCGAGAGAGTCATGCAATTGGCTCTTTGGAAGAAGGCTCGTGCGAGGGCCGTGAGGGTGGCGGAGGACGCCCGTGCCGACGCCCTGAGTGCAGTCGGGCCCAAGTGCCTCATCTACGCTTGGCGGTACGTGGACTGGGTGCATGCTTCCAGCGAGGAGGAGTACCTGTTGGCGCCGGATCACCACACCGGTGAGATCGCGCTCGCCCGCCGGCAAGCCGCCAATCAGCACCTCGCGAGTTGCGAGGCTAAGGAAGAGGCGTTGTGTCGGTGCGCTGGGAAACGGCCGTGCACCAGGGCACTCGCGGCCCGCCGCAAGCGCTCCTGCGAGCGCCGTGGCTTTTAGGAGGAGTATAATTTTTGTTTCGTAAGGCAATCTCATTAGTTTTGGGACGCAAATGATAAATCCCGAACGTTCAGGAATTTTTAGCGTCCTTAATTAAGTATGTAAAAGGGAAAGTTTGGAAACCTTGTGTATTCGTACGCATTTTGCAAGTACGTGCATATAGCACAAACTTTACTATATACTATCGCACTACACGTCTCTCTCGATATATGCTTGCAGACTGTGCTACTCCCTCCGTCCAGGTCAATAAGTCATCTTTAGTTGTGCACTGTGACCAAGAAGGAGGGAAGACTTATACACCTAGACGGAGGGAGTACTACTATTACTTATGTACTCCCTCCGTCCGGGTTTATAAGGCCTCTCAGCATCACAAGCATGTCCCCTTTTATAAGGCCCCGCGTTGGAAAGGTGCATGCATGCAACCATTTCATTGGTTGTATTGAAAGCTATTGTTGTTGGTGCCATGGCTGAAAAGTTAATACACTTCATGTGTGCTTTTTCATTGGTTGCATGCATGTGAGAGAGTGCATTGGGAGTGGAATGGAAGAATTAATGTGAGCAAATTACTATGTGTCTTGGTCTAAGAGAAGTTGTCCTTATGCCTAATAAACCCAGACGGAGGGAGTACGTGCAAATGCACTTTTTAACATTATGATGCGGTTTTTGTAAAAGTAGAAAAACAGCACTAGTCAAGCTTGTGAAACGATTCAATGCAAAACAAATGCAAAAATGCTCGTTTGATTGTTTACTTTTAGCTTCATTCTCTGTGGTTATTTCTCTGTCATACTTTGTACGGAGTATCTCACTGGTTGGAAAGGCATGCAAATTCCCAAACCGCTTCCTACACCCTATATCGAATTTTTTGCCTAACAAGTTGTGCCGTGCGATTGGAATTCCAACTTGAGTACTACTACTAGTAGGAGTACCAGGGGCCAGTTCTTTTAGGCTTCTAGACTAGTAATCCCATAACTACTACCTCCGTCCTGGTTTATTGGTCCCCATTGTAATCTGTGTCAAAATTTGATCATAAATTTAACTAATGAAATGTTAGTGCATGTCACATGCACTACTCCATCCGTCTAGGTGAGTAAGTCATCTTAGGCTGTGCATCGTGACCAAGGAGGAGGAGAAAACGAGAAACGTTAATGTTTATTTGCTAATTAATAGTATTGCATGCAATGAACTAACCACCGCATGTCGTGTTTGATATCTCAAGTCATTAAAAGCATGCACACTCTTTATCTCTTATTGGTTGATATGTCAAGAAACAAGAAACGAGGTAGAAGTTAATGCACCGTGCCTAAGTGTTTTGGGATTATTTGGTTTCGTAAGATGACTTACACACCTAGATAAAGGGATTACAATGGTGAGGAATAAACCAGTTAAATCTTTGGTCAAAATTTAGCACAAATTACAATGGTGAGGAATAAACCAGGATGGAGTAGTAGTTTAGAAGCCCAAATAAATGAGTGAGGCGCCTTATTGTTACTCTCCACTGTGACTAGTCTTGTGGGAAAAGCTGGGGAAGC
>NC_041384.1:232844271-232845842 GCF_002162155.2 Triticum dicoccoides | reverse complement strand
ATGAATTCTACCACAATTTCGAACAGGAAGGATAGAAACACATATGATGCAACGGGAGCAGCACCGTTGGCGTTGAGGTCGTCGCCCATGTCCAAACACCATGTAGACACGGTCTTTGAGCACGGTTCGTAGTCGTTCCATGCTCGGGCATTGAAGTTTGTAACTATTTTAGATTAGAATATACTACTCCTCCGGTGCTAGTAGTAGAGCAAAGTCCTACTCTACTACTCTACTCAAGCAAGTTAGGGCATAGCACTGTAAGGAGTACCAGTACTGTGATCACTCAAGCAAGTTGTCTGGCATCGACATGACCCTACGCTGCTGGTATGTGTCTCGTAAGTCAAGCGGTGTGTTGTAGTCATCATCACTTGTCCACTTCCCGCAACACATATTCGCTTCTCCATCTTTTTCCGCACATAATCTCGTCCAATCTTCCATCCCCGCTAAGGCGCCTCCCCCCTCGTCCGAAACCCAAGCACTAACAATGGCAGAACAGAGCAGCGTCTGCCGAAAGAGTGGTTGGAATTCGCTCCCCACAGAGGTAATAAAGCTCATTGTTTCGCGTGTGGACAATCTTAGTACCATGCCGCTCGCTGCGTGCTCGTCGGAGCTGTACCTTTTACTCAAAGCCCTCAGGCCGGAGCTTTTTAAGCCAGCTCCTTGCTTGCTGATGTCGCCTGATCTTCAGAAACGGTGTGTCACGCAGCATAAGGATCGTAGGGTGGCGAGCATCAACCCCCTTGACTGTGATCCGATCCCCGTCAGCCCCAACTACATTAACGGTATGTACTGGGTCGGCATGAACACGTCTTGGATGGTGCTCGTCGACGGTCGCGGCAGCTGGATGCTCGTGGAGGTCTTCACTCTTCTGGCCTGCTTACTGCTTCTGTTGCACCCCCAGCCCTGGTTGTTGTTGCTGCTGTTTTCAATGTACAATCAGTAGTATATTTCATCTTTTGGTTGAATAAATGTGTTGTTAGAACGACAAACACAATGTTTTGGAAGTCGTTGCACGGTTCGATCCTTTAGTGCCCCGTACCGTACGTAGCGCATACTATTTTTCGTACAGAACACATTTTCCACTTGTTGATAACATGCAGCCCACTGATGAAGGCCCAATAGAGAAGCCCATAATTAACTGGAAGGGAGGCTCTCACATGAATCCGGCCCAGGTACATGCTCATGGTCCCCTAAACATAAATAAGTAAATAAATAAAGCTAAATGCTCATGCACTAGTTCTCTGGGAAAATAGGTAGCCCAGTATTTCTTTTTGAAGAATACCCAAGCTAGGCCTATTTGTTTTCTCTGAATTACTGGGCTGCAAATCTTTCAAGACGAGGATGGATGCATTCCGGCTTGGCTTAAGAGTATGGTCAATGTCTGTTAAAAGTAATATCAAAAGGGGTTGAAAGTTCCAAAAAAATTATAGCAAATGGGATATACGTTTTTTTGTTTTTGTTCTTCACTGATATCTTATACGTATTTCATTGGATTTAATATGACATAGTACTAATTTATTTATAAATTTGTTTTAGTATGGCTATTAATTTTTGGATTAAGAATATTTCGT
>NC_041384.1:232841631-232844261 GCF_002162155.2 Triticum dicoccoides | reverse complement strand
AGGGGCCAGTTCTTTTAGGCTTCTAGACTAGTAATCCCATAACTACTACCTCCGTCCTGGTTTATTGGTCCCCATTGTAATCTGTGTCAAAATTTGATCATAAATTTAACTAATGAAATGTTAGTGCATGTCACATGCACTACTCCATCCGTCTAGGTGAGTAAGTCATCTTAGGCTGTGCATCGTGACCAAGGAGGAGGAGAAAACGAGAAACGTTAATGTTTATTTGCTAATTAATAGTATTGCATGCAATGAACTAACCACCGCATGTCGTGTTTGATATCTCAAGTCATTAAAAGCATGCACACTCTTTATCTCTTATTGGTTGATATGTCAAGAAACAAGAAACGAGGTAGAAGTTAATGCACCGTGCCTAAGTGTTTTGGGATTATTTGGTTTCGTAAGATGACTTACACACCTAGATAAAGGGATTACAATGGTGAGGAATAAACCAGTTAAATCTTTGGTCAAAATTTAGCACAAATTACAATGGTGAGGAATAAACCAGGATGGAGTAGTAGTTTAGAAGCCCAAATAAATGAGTGAGGCGCCTTATTGTTACTCTCCACTGTGACTAGTCTTGTGGGAAAAGCTGGGGAAGCTGCCAAAAGAACTGGCCCTAGGAGTAGTAGCTAGGGATCGAGTGTGCGAGATGAACCGGAGAAAGTAAATGCAGAGAGATGCAAAAAAGATGGAGGGATGTGATGGTTGCTTGTACGTTTATTTTACCAGGCCACTTATTACTGGGAGTGGTTGGGTTTTGTGATATGACGGCTTTACTGCCGTGCCACGGGCGGGGTGAGAGGTGAGACTCCCGTGCAGCGCCGCCCTCTACACTTGTACTACATCAGTCGTGGTTTATTAGTCCCCCATTGAATTTGACTGAAGATTTAACTGACAAAATGTTAGTGCATGTCAACAAAAACTATATCATTGGATTTGTATTTGAACATAGTTTTGAATGATATAATTTTAGGTGACATGCATCAGCATTTATCGTACTATATATAATGTTAGTTCAATTTTTGGTCGTACTAATCTATAGTAGTAAGGTGCCCAAAACTTGCATCCAAAACTTGTGAAGAAATAACACTTATTGTGCTTTGCAAGAAATGATCTTTAAGAATTAGTTTTTGAGTATCGATTGTTATACATGTTGGCTACAGATGACATGGCACTTTATTATAGTCAACAGTTGGCTATACTATTAACTAATATTAACCATGCCCTTATACACCTAGACGGAGGGATTAAATCAGGATGACTTGCAAGCGGGTAGAGGAGATGTAAGAAATGGTTCATCGTAAGTCTTTCACCAGTACTGTAGTAAAAATTCATACATGGAAGATTCTAGACTAAACCATAAACAGATACACTTTTATTCATGCGTGATACTCCAATAGAGCAAGATCCTGCATGGAAGTCTCCACATGCTTATACAGCGGATTACATTGAGCGAAGACTAATGATCAACATTTAAGTTGATAATGCGTATGTCCAGGTGAACCTCCTTGGAGTCCCCGTGCACCGCGTCGGCGGGTAAAGGATGCCATGGGTTTTCCAAGTCCACATTGGCGGGATAGTCCCAGCTCCCCAGAGTCCAAGTCCGTTCGATGAGGCCGGTGTCGCCGCCCACGCGACCCGGAGGGAGTAACACTAACCATGCACCCATACATCGGCCTCCTATCAATGTCAGCGTCAGCGGCGTCGCCCCTAACGCACATTACAGAGACGGGGCGGCGGCATGCGCAGGCCTCGCCGGTGCCCACGATCAAGAGGAAGACGTTGCCGTCCTCCTCCGAGACTAGCAGGCGGCGGTGATCCTCCAGCGACTCCGGCATGGTGAACGGGTAGCATGTCTCGTACTTGATGTTCTCTGCCAAGGGCCAGCAGTGACCGCTGCACGCATCCGCGAGGTGATGCACCATGTCCACCGGCGAGCCACAAAATGGCATCGGGCACTCATAGTAGTGGACGAAGGGCTCCTTGGAGGCATCGACCAGGCCGTCCATGAAACGGGAGTGGCTGTAGGGGACGTTGCGCCAGTTGAATATATGAGCAAGTTACTACGAGATTTAATCCGAATAAGCACAAAATAAATTATGAATTCTACCACAATTTCGAACAGGAAGGATAGAAACACATATGATGCAACGGGAGCAGCACCGTTGGCGTTGAGGTCGTCGCCCATGTCCAAACACCATGTAGACACGGTCTTTGAGCACGGTTCGTAGTCGTTCCATGCTCGGGCATTGAAGTTTGTAACTATTTTAGATTAGAATATACTACTCCTCCGGTGCTAGTAGTAGAGCAAAGTCCTACTCTACTACTCTACTCAAGCAAGTTAGGGCATAGCACTGTAAGGAGTACCAGTACTGTGATCACTCAAGCAAGTTGTCTGGCATCGACATGACCCTACGCTGCTGGTATGTGTCTCGTAAGTCAAGCGGTGTGTTGTAGTCATCATCACTTGTCCACTTCCCGCAACACATATTCGCTTCTCCATCTTTTTCCGCACATAATCTCGTCCAATCTTCCATCCCCGCTAAGGCGCCTCCCCCCTCGTCCGAAACCCAAGCACTAACAATGGCAGAACAGAGCAGCGTCTGCCGAAAGAGTGGTTGGAATTC
>NC_041384.1:232830569-232841572 GCF_002162155.2 Triticum dicoccoides | reverse complement strand
TGGACAATCTTAGTACCATGCCGCTCGCTGCGTGCTCGTCGGAGCTGTACCTTTTACTCAAAGCCCTCAGGCCGGAGCTTTTTAAGCCAGCTCCTTGCTTGCTGATGTCGCCTGATCTTCAGAAACGGTGTGTCACGCAGCATAAGGATCGTAGGGTGGCGAGCATCAACCCCCTTGACTGTGATCCGATCCCCGTCAGCCCCAACTACATTAACGGTATGTACTGGGTCGGCATGAACACGTCTTGGATGGTGCTCGTCGACGGTCGCGGCAGCTGGATGCTCGTGGAGGTCTTCACTCTTCTGGCCTGCTTACTGCTTCTGTTGCACCCCCAGCCCTGGTTGTTGTTGCTGCTGTTTTCAATGTACAATCAGTAGTATATTTCATCTTTTGGTTGAATAAATGTGTTGTTAGAACGACAAACACAATGTTTTGGAAGTCGTTGCACGGTTCGATCCTTTAGTGCCCCGTACCGTACGTAGCGCATACTATTTTTCGTACAGAACACATTTTCCACTTGTTGATAACATGCAGCCCACTGATGAAGGCCCAATAGAGAAGCCCATAATTAACTGGAAGGGAGGCTCTCACATGAATCCGGCCCAGGTACATGCTCATGGTCCCCTAAACATAAATAAGTAAATAAATAAAGCTAAATGCTCATGCACTAGTTCTCTGGGAAAATAGGTAGCCCAGTATTTCTTTTTGAAGAATACCCAAGCTAGGCCTATTTGTTTTCTCTGAATTACTGGGCTGCAAATCTTTCAAGACGAGGATGGATGCATTCCGGCTTGGCTTAAGAGTATGGTCAATGTCTGTTAAAAGTAATATCAAAAGGGGTTGAAAGTTCCAAAAAAATTATAGCAAATGGGATATACGTTTTTTTGTTTTTGTTCTTCACTGATATCTTATACGTATTTCATTGGATTTAATATGACATAGTACTAATTTATTTATAAATTTGTTTTAGTATGGCTATTAATTTTTGGATTAAGAATATTTCGTTCCCCAGCAAAAATTTGCGAATTTTTTCAAAATTTCCCACATATTTAGTTAATTTTTTGACCCTCTTACTGACCAGAAAATGGCCAGCAATTCTAAAAATGGAAAATGGGCTGCAATAAATTCCATATGAATTAGAAAATGAGTAAAAATTATAAAAATAATAGCAAATGGGCTATACACACCACAGATTTCGAGGCTGACTTGTTTACGCAAGGCTTTGCCAGTGAACACACGATTCTAGCAGCAGTGACTATTGGATGTCCATCCAACGGCCGACGTGCTTCTTCAATCTCTGATCTTCCTGCTCCAGCCGCCTAAACTAGCACTGGCGGGACTGCCTGCTCCCTCCTCTTGTGGCCCACTGTGATGCCGCGCAGGCTTCCTCGGCCCACCCTACTCCCTCCGCTGGCCTGGCCGCATGCAATCAACTGCCTCCTTATTACACCAAAAAAATGATTCCTCCCACTGACATTTGGGGCGCATCGGTTGGGAGGCTGACCTGTGGGCCTACTAAGTTGACGCATACACAGGGCTTGTCAACTTAGTCAACAAACGATTCTAGCAGCAGTAACCGTTGGATTTGAATCGAACGGTCCTGCTGCTTCTTCAATTGATGCTCTTCTTGCACTAGCCGCCCAAACCAGCATCGGGGAGACCGCCTGCTCCTGCCTCCAGTGGTCGGCTGTGCTGCCGTTGAGGCCTCATCGCCTCCTACTACTCCCACCACAAGCCAGGCCCTGTGGCGACAGCAGCCTCACACTGCAGCCAAACCAGTGAACCCTCATACTCCTCTCCGCGTGGGCATCCACTGTCGCGTCTTCCCTGGCTCCACGTCGTCCCCTTCCTAGGCCTCGCCGTCGTCCACTGCCTTGGTGCTCTCGGCGCGGCATGGTCAACGTGGTCAACGACATTCCATCGGAAGAGTACTGTACGTGGAGAGGCTGACAGCTGGGTCCACGACCACAGCCCAGTTTTTTTGTGATTTGCCAAGTAAGTCGCTTTGTCAGGCCTGTTGGGCTACAAATCTTTCAAGACAAGGAGAGCTTTCATTCGGCTGGCCAAGAAAATGGCCCATCAGTAATGAGAAATGGGATGTACATTTTTAAAACACATCAAACCGGCAATTAGTTTCAAATATCTTTTTTTGTCATTTTGAGATTTTAAATTACATTAATTTTTATGCGTGGGGAATTTGTTGGATTTTATATTGATATACATTTATTTTTAAAATCAGTTTGAATGTGAGTCGAAATTTCGGCATTAAAAACAGTTCAGACCGCACCGAAATAAGCAAAAATTCGTATAATTTTTTAACCGTGGCCACAATATGGGCTGTAATGCTAACAAAAAGAATATGGGCTCCAAAAAAACTTTAATAATTAGCAAATGGGCTATAAATAATTAGAAATAATGGCAGATGGGTTGTATGCTGTTTTCCACAGATTTGAGGCTTTCCTAAAAAAAGGTTGACACACAAGCAATGACTGTTGGATGGCCATCCAACGGCCGTGGTGCTTCTTCAATCTCTGCTCTTCCTACTCCAGCCGCTCAAACAAGCATCGGCGAGACTGCCTGCTCCCTCCTCCCTGCGGCCGGCTCTGCTGCCGCGCAGGCCTCACCGCCCCACCGTACTCCCATCACTAGCCTAGCCATCCCTCTACTCACCCACACTTGCTGTTATTCTCCGGCGACGGTAGACGAACCAGTAAACCGTCGTACAGTCGTACTCCCCTCCGCGTGGGAAACAACTGCCGAGTCTTCCCTGCCTCCATGTCGTTCCCTTCCTAGGCCTCACCGTCGTCCACCGCCCTGGTGCTCTCGGCGCAGCCTGGTCAACGTGGTCAACGACCGACATGCATCTGAAGTGGACTGTACGTAGGTCGACAGTTGGGTCCATGGCCGCACGCAAGGAAATGCCTCCTTATTACGCGCAAAATAATGATTCCTCCACTCTAATGCCAACAAAGGGAAAAGGGGGAATCCTACTCCCGGTGGAAGTAGGACTCCCTTGGGCGCGCCTAGAGAGGTCGGCCCCTCCGCCTCCTTCACTCCTTTATATACGGGGGAGGGGCACCCCATGGACACACAGGTTGATCATTGATCTTTTAGACATGTGCGGTGCCCCCACCATAATCCACCTCGGTAATATCGTAGTGGTGCTTAGGCGAAGCCCTGTTTCGGTAGCAACATCATCACCGCCACGCCGTCGTGCCGACGAAACTCTTCCTCGAAGCTCTACTAGATCGTGAGTTCGTGGGACATCACCGAGCTGAACGTGTGCAGATCACGGAGGTGTCGTACCTTCGGTGCTAGATCGGTCAATCGTGAAGACGTACGACTACATCAACCGCGTTGTCAAATGCTTCCTCTTATGGTCTACGAGGGTACGTAGACGATACTCTCCCCTCTCGTTGCTATGCATCATCATGATCTTGCGCGTGCGTAGAATTTTTTTTGAAATTACTGCGTCCGCCAACGCCGGCTGCCTGCTCTACCGCCTCGCCGCCTACTCCGTTGCCACGCCACTTCCTCCGTCGCCTCAACACACGTCGTTCGCCTTTTCCGCCTTGTCTCGCCGCTTCTCTTCATCAGCACCAGAAGATAAAGAGGAAACGGATCCCCTTTTCGGCAAATCCCTCGACTTGCCGACTCCGACGATGGCGCTCATGTCCTCGAGCTTGATCTGGAGGCATGGCAGGTCCTCAAGCTCGTCATCCACCACCTCCTCCTCCAGACTTCGAGCGGATGATGTAGAAGTCAACGACGCGGGGAGGATGACCACGGATCTTGGCGACTGAGCCGCCGCTGCCGCCAAGATGCTGACGCTGGTGCGCGCCCCTCTCCGCTGCCTCTTGCTATCCTCGCCCCCAGCCTTGTCGCTCTGCTCCCCCTACATGACTGTAGGCCACCGCAGCGTCGGTGGCGGCGTCTCGCCCCTTCTCCTGATGCTCTCCACTTGCCCCTCGGCGTGGCGTGTCGGCGAGGGCTTCCCGGCCGCAGGGGCACCAAGCGGGGCCTCCTCGCGAGGCAGGAGCTTCTATGCCCACCCCGTCAGCATGGACGACGAGGCGCCCTCCAGCTCCGCCGCCGGTAGCGTCTACGACCTGGCCGTGCGTTACCTCACCGTGGATGAAATTGCCAACGCTGCAAATCTTGACGAGGTGAGTTCATTCTCTCGGCATTTTGGGATTCAGACAATCGGATGATTTCCTGTGGTTCTAGCTAACACAATCTGAGCATGTTTCGGCCTTACTATCCATGGCTTGCTTGTTACAGATGATGCACAAGATTTTTCAAAGTTCTAATGTGTGCAATCATATGTTGTGCAGATCTCCATAACCAGCATATATGCACACTGGGAGGACGTGGGCTTGAGCATTTCGAATGCTGCAAGCTCAAATTTAGTTAAGCTTGACTGAATGTAGTAAATTCAGTTTAACTCTGAATATGTACTTTGATGTAAATTTGAATGTACAATTGCTTGCAATTTTTTTTGTAGGTCATGTTTATTCAGAAGAAGAAATGAAGTGCTGAAGGTTTTTAGTAAGTTAGTGGTTAACTGAACTACTGATTTTTTTTTAAATGAACATGAACTTGATATAGAGAATCAGTGTACATAAACATTGTTTCTTTCTTTCTTTTTGCAGCAAGCAGCAATAAGACAATTCTTCCTAACCAAAAAATTTCAATGATGGGGTACAGAAAAAACACTTGTAGCCATTTCTATAAACTGAAACAAACCCTGAACCTGAATCTGTCAACCCTGAACCTGATTGTGAACAAATCAAGTGCCAATTCACCCTGAACCTGATTGTGAACAACCCTGAACATGTGTTGTTGCTCTCCAAGTTTTGTTTTGGAATTTCAATTTCCCCTTGGCCTACTCAATTCAATTCAAATCGCGAACAAATCAAGTGCCAATTCTATTTCTATCATGTGCTGATTGTGAACAGAGCAGCAGCAATAGAGGCAACAGAGGCGGGCGGGGCAAACTCACAAGCAACAGCACCAGCAGAGGCGGGGCAGGGGACAAAGGCAACAGCAACACGAAAGGTCCACGGCGACAACGTTGACCACTAGCAGAAACAACATGGGATGCGGGAGTGGCCGGAATTTTCCACGGCGCCGGCGGCCGAAGCGGACGAAGTCGAGCCGCAGGTGGGCGGCCGTGGGCGGCGAAGGTGAGTGGCGCAAGTGTTGGGGAGATTCCACCACGTGGACATGGAACATCACCAGGCGGGCGGCGGTGTGGGTACAGGCAGGCGACGGCGGCGCAACTCCGAGCGGGCGGCGGTGCAGGTCGATTTTGTGCCGAGTGGCGCAGGTGGGAAGCTGGGCGCAGGGCTAGGCGGGCGGCGGCGCTGGTGTTGGTCGCGTGCTGGGCCCGAAGGTGGATGGCGACGCGCGACCGACGGTGGCTGTAAGGCGCAGACGACGGGGGAGAGGAAGGAAGGAGATGGGCTGAATCATGACGGGTTTAATATTTTGAGGTTTTTTTGCAAAAAGATAATACATTGTGCGCTTGACAATTTTTTCCGGACGGAGGGAGTATGATTGTATATTTTATTTATGGTGTTGTCCTACCGTGCCTTCCGTTCTCGCGCAAATGTGAGGGCCCCCTGTTGTAAGGTGTTGCAATATGTGTATGGTTCGCTTACGGTGGGTTGCGAGAGTGACAGAAACTTAAAATCCGAGTAGGTAGGGTATGACGTATGTGAACAAAGAGGACTTGATACTTAATGCTATGGTTGATTTCATGACCTTAATGATCTTTAGTAGTTGCGGATGCTTGTTAGAGTTCCAATCATAAGTGCATATGATCCAAGTAGAGAAAGTATGTTAGCTAATGCCTCTCCCTCATATAAAGTTACAAGAATGATTACCGATACTTGTTATCGGTTTCCTAGGGCCAAATAACTTTCTTATTGCCAAAAGCTTTTCACTTTTATTACCTTACAATTTATCTGCAGTTTTAATCTCGCAAAGTACTCGTAGTTTAATCCTTGCAAAATAGTTTCATACTTGTTTCCGGTAAGACAAACGTCAAGCGTGCGTAGAGTTTTATCGGTGGTCGATAGAACTTGAGGGAATATGTGTTCTACCTTTAGCTCCTCGTTGGGTTCGACACTCTTACTTATCGAAAAAGGCTACAACTGATCCCCTATACTTGTGGGTTATCAGACACTTGAAAAAGATTTGGGTTTAAGGGTTTTTGGATGCACAAGTAGTATATCTACTTAGTACAGAATTTTTGGCTAGCAAAGATAGGGGCCAAGCACCACATGTTAAAGAATCTATGACAATATGACTTCTTTGTGAATATAAACAAACATAAACTATTAAGTTGTCTTTCTTGCTCAACGTCAACAATTTTGGCATATAATATTTTGATGAGGGCTCACAATCACAAAAGATTTCTAGGGTAGTATATCTATATGTGAATCTTCTCTTCCCTTATTAATTCTTTCATGAGTTGCATCATTGACTAATGCTATGTTTGTCAATCTCTAATAAAATTTTCTACCTATACTTTTCCTTATGTGGCGCCATCACCTACCATAGGATTAGTATATAATCTTTTCATTATTTATTTCCTTTGTTCATTTATTTCATTTGTCTTTTTCTTTCTTCCTTAATTTTTTTCTTCATTTGCAACATGAAAGTAAAGAAAGCAAAAACTAGAACTAATTTTATTATATAAGTTGCACACAATTTCAAGGATAGATCACTAAGCAAACTCTCAAAGTATATGGAAGAAAAACGGAGCACGGGAGGTGTCCCTGGTGGTTCCTTTATTTCCAAAATTTTAAAATATTTCAAACTGATAAAATAAATATTTTTGCAAATTTTTCGGAGTCCGTTTACTTACGTATCACGGGCCTCCTTATTTTCACAATTCTGGAGTGTTCCAGAAGGACTCTTTTATGTGTTCTTTCGGTGTCAAGGTTTGAATAATATTACTTTCAACATTAATAGGCGTACCTGAGATATAATGCTTTATTCGTTGCCCATTGACAACCTTTCTGGTTAGTGCCTTCGAAATTATTTATTTTGATGGCTCCAGATAGGTTAACCTCTTTGATGACATATGGGCCTTCCCATTTGAGAGGAGCTTTCCTACAAAAAATCTAAAACGAGAGTTGTACAAAAAAACATATTCTCCAACTTTAAACTCATATTTTTTAATTCTTTAGTCATGCCATCTTTTAAAATTTTCTTTAAATAACTTTGCATTTTCATAGGCCTGGGTTCTCCATTCATCTAATGAGCTTATGTCAAATAATCTCTTTTCACCAGCAAGTTTGAAATCATAATTAATTTCTTTAACTGCCCAATATGCTTTATGTTCTAACTCAAGAGACAAATGACAAGCTTTTCCATAAACCATTTTATAAGGAGACATACCCATAGGATTTTTATATGCTGTTCTATAAGCCCAAAGTGCATCATCTAATTTCTTAGACCAATTTTTCCTGGACCTATTGACAGTCTTTTGCAAAATTAATTTTATTTCTCTATTACTAAGTTCAACTTGACCACTAGACTGATAGGGTGATGCAATTCAATGGTGAACATCATACTTGGCAAGCATTTTATGGAAAGCACCATGGATAAAGTGTGAACCATCGTCAGTCATTAAATATCTAGGGACTCCAAACCTAGGGAAAATAACTTCCTTAATCATTTTAAATTTTTAATAGAGGTGTTGTGATCAGCACTACTAGTTGGAATATCTTCTACCCATTTAGTAACATAATCGATAGCAACCAAAATATGTGTATACCCATTAGAGGAAGGAAAAGGTTGTTGGGGAACGTTGTAGAAAACAAAAAATTTCCTACGGTTTCACCAAGATCCATCTATGAGTTCATCTAGCAACGAGTGATCGGATTGCATCTACATACCTTTGTAGATCACGCGCGGAAGCGTTCAAAGAACGGGGATGAGGAAGTCGTACTCGACGTGATCCAAATCACCGGAGATCCTAGCGCCGAACGGACGGCACCTCCGCGTTCAACACACGTACGGTCAGCGTGACGTCTCCTCCTTCTTGATCCACCAAGGGGGAAGGAGAGGTTGAGGAAGATGGCTCCAGCAGCAGCACGATGGTGTGGTGGTGGTGGAGCAGCAGTACTCCGGCACGGCTTCGCCAAGCTCGTGACGGAGGAGGAGAGGTGTTGGGGAGGGGAGGGGCTGCGCCTTGGATCTTGTGTGCAGCCCTCCTCTCACCCCTCTATTTATAGGGGAAGGGGGAAGGGGGCCGGGCCCCTCTAGATGGGATCTAGAAGGGGGGCGGCGGCCAAGGGGAGGGGGGCTTGCCCCCCAAGCAAGGGGGCGCCCCCCTTAGGGTTTCCCCCCAACCCTAGGCGCATGGGCCCTAGGGGTTGTGGCGCCCCGGCCCACTTGGGCTGGTTCCCTTCTCCATACAGCCCATAAGGCCCCCCGAAAGAGGTGGCCCCTCCCGGTGGACCCTCGGAACCCCTCCGATGGCCCCGGTACAATACCGATATGCCCCCGAACCTTTCCGGCGACCGTATGACAACTTCCCATATATAAATCTTTACCTCCGGACCATTCTGGAACTCCTCGTGACGTCCGGGATCTCATCCGGGACTCCGAACAACATTCGGTAATCACATACAAGTCTTCCTAACAACCCTAGCGTCACCGAACCTTAAGTGTGTAGACCCTACGGGTTCGGGAGACATGTAGACATGACCGAGAAGGCTCTCCGGTCAATAACCAACAGCGGAATCTGGATACCCATGTTGGCTCCCACATGCTCCTCGATGATCTCATCAGATGAACCACGATGTCGAGGATTCAAGCAACCCCGTATACAATTCCCTTTGTCAATCGGTACGTTACTTGCCCGAGATTCGATCGTCGGTATCCCAATACCTCGTTCAATCTCGTTACCGGCAAGTCACTTTACTCGTACTGTAATGCATGATCCCGTGACCAGACACTTGGTCACTTTGAGCTCATTATGATGATGCATTACCGAGTGGGCCCAGAGATACCTCTCCGTCATACGGAGTGACAAATCCCAGTCTTGACCCGTGTCAACCCAACAGACACTTTCGGAGATACCCGTAGTATACCTTATAGTCACCCAGTTACGTTGTGACGTTTGGTACACCCAAAGCACTCCTACGGTATCCGGGAGTTACACGATCTCATGGTCTAAGGAAAAGATACTTGACATTGGAAAACTCTAGCAAATGAACTATACGATCTTGTGCTATGTTTAGGACTGGGTCTTGTCCATCACATCATTCTCCTAATGATGTGATCTCGTTATCAATGACATCCAATGTCCATAGTCAGGAAACCATGACTATCTTTTGATCAACGAGCTAGTCAACTAGAGGCTTACTAGGGACATGTTGGTGTCTAAGTATTCACACATGTATTATGATTTCCGGATAACACAATTATAGCATGAATAAAAGACAATTATCATGAATAAGGAAATATAATAATAATCCTTTTATTATTGCCTCTAGGGCATATTTCCAACAGTCTCCCACTAGCACTAGAGTCAATAATCTAGTTACATTGTGATGAATCGAACACCCATGGAATTCTGGTGTTGATCATGTTTTGCTCTAGGGAGAGGTTTAGTCAACGGATCTGCTACATTCAGGTCCGTATGTACTTTACAAATATCTATGTCTCCATCTTGAACATTTTCACGAATGGAGTTGAAGCGACGCTTGATGTGCCTTGTCTTCTTGTGAAACCTGGGCTCCTTAGCAAGTGCAATAGCTCCAGTGTTGTCACAGAAGAGTTTGATCGGCCCCGACGCATTGGGTATGACTCCTAGGTCGGTGATGAACTCCTTCACCCAAATTGCTTCATGCGCTGCCTCCGAGGCTGCCATGTACTCCGCTTCACATGTAGATCCCGCCACGAAGCTCTGCTTGCAACTGCACCAGCTTACTGCCCCACCATTCAAAATATACACATATCTGGTTTGTGACTTAGAGTCATCCAGATTTGTGTCGAAGCTAGCGTCGACGTAACCTTTTACGACGAGCTCTTCGTCACCTCCATAAATGAGAAACATTTCCTTAGTCCTTTTCAGGTACTTCAGGATATTCTTGACCGCTGTCCAGTGTTCCTTGCCGGGATTACTTTGGTACCTTCCTACCAAACTTACGGCAAGGTTTACATCAGGTCTGGTACACAGCATGGCATACATAATAGAACCTATGGCTGAGGCATAGGGGATGACACTCATCTCTTCTATATCTTCTGTCGTGGTCGGACATTGAGCTGAGCTCAATTTCACACCTTGCAACGCAGGCAAGAACCCCTTCTTAGACTGATCCATATTGAACTTCTTCAATATCTTATCAAGGTATGTGCTTTGTGAAAGACCTATGAGGCGTCTTGATCTATCTCTATAGATCTTGATGCCCAATATATAAGCAGCTTCTCCAAGGTCCTTCATTGAAAAACTCTTATTCAAGTAGGGCTTAATGCTGTCCAAAAGCTCTATATCATTTCCCATCAAAAGTATGTCATCTACATATAATATGAGAAATGCTACAGCGCTCCCACTCACTTTTTTGTAAACGCAGGCTTCTCCATAAGTCCGCATAAACCCAAACGCTTTGATCATCTCATCAAAGCGAATGTTCCAACTCTGAGATGCTTGCACCAGCCCATAAATCGAGCGTTGGAGCTTGCACACCTTGTCAACATTCTTAGAATCGACAAAACCTTCCGGCTTCATCATATACAATTCTTCCTTAAGGAAACCATTAAGGAATGCCGTTTTGACGTCCATTTGCCATATCTCATAATCATAGAATGCGGCAATTGCTAACATGATTCAGACAGACTTCAGCTTCGCTACTGGTGAGAAAGTCTCATCGTAGTCAACCCCTTGAACTTGTCGATAACCCTTAGCGACATGCCGAGCTTTATAGATGGTCACATTACCATCCGCGTCTGTCTTCTTCTTAAAGATCCATTTATTTTCTATG
>NC_041384.1:232828369-232828769 GCF_002162155.2 Triticum dicoccoides | reverse complement strand
CAATTACATGTATATCACATATACCTTTCGTTTTGCCAGCCTTTTTGTCCGCTAAGTATTTGGGGCAGTTCCGCTTCCAGTGACCACTCTCCTTGCAATAAAAGCACTGAGTCTCGGGCTTGGGTCCATTCTTTGGCTTCTTCCCGGCAGCTTGCTTGCCGGGTGCGGCAACTCCCTTGTCGTCCTTCTTGAAGTTTTTCTTACCCTTGCCTCTCTTGAACTTAGTGGTTTTATTCACCATCAACACTTGATGTTCCTTTTTGACTTCTACCTCTGCTGATTTCATCATTGCAAATACTTCAGGAATGGTCTTTTCCATCCCCTGCATATTGAAGTTCATCACAAAGCTCTTGTAGCTCGGTGGAAGCGACTGAAGGATTCTGTCAATGACCGCGTCATC
>NC_041384.1:232816668-232828359 GCF_002162155.2 Triticum dicoccoides | reverse complement strand
AGCTGAAGAACTTGTCAGAGACTTCATATCTCTCGACCCGGGCATGAGCTTGAAAAACCATTTTCAGCTCTTCGAACATCTCATATGCTCCGTGTCTCTCAAAACGCTTTTGGAGCCCCGGTTCTAAGCTATAAAGCATGCCGCACTGAACGAGGGAGTAATCATCGGTACGTGTCTGCCAAGCGTTCATAACGTCTTGTTCTGCAGGGAGAAGAGGTGCGTCACCTAGCGGTGCTTGTAGGACATAATCTTTCTTGGCAGCTATGAGGATGATCCTCAGGTTCCGGACCCAGTCCGTATAGTTGCTGCCATCGTCTTTCAGCTTGGTTTTCTCTAGGAACGCGTTGAAGTTGAGAACAACGTTGGCCATTTGATCTACAAGACATGTTGTAAAGATTTTAGACTAAGTTCATGATAATTAAGTTCATCTAAATCAAATTATTCAATGAACTCCCACTTAGATAGACATCCCTCCAGTCATCTAAGTATAACATGATCCGAGTTAACTAGGCCATGTCCGATCATCACGTGAGACGGACTAGTCACCATCGGTGAACATCTTCATGTTGATCGTATCTTCTATACGACTCATGCTCGACCTTTCGGTCTTCTGTGTTCCGAGGCCATGTCTGTACATGCTAGGCTTGTCAAGTCAACCTAAGTGTTTGCATGTGTAAATCTGTCTTACACCCGTTGTATGTGAACGTTGGAATCTATCACACCCGATCATCACGTGGTGCTTCGAAACAACGAACTGTCGCAATGGGGCACAGTTAGGGGGAACACTTTCTTGAAATTATTATGAGGGATCATCTTATTTACTACCGTCGTTCTAAGTAAACAAGATGCAAAAACATGATAAACATCACATGCAATCAAATAATAAAAGTGACATGATATGGCCAATATCACATAGCTCCTTTGATCTCCATCTTGGGGCTCCATGATCATCTCTTCACCGGCATGACACCATGATCTCCATCATCATGATCTCCATCATCGTGTCTCCATGAAGTTGCTCGCCAACTATTACTTCTACTACTATGGCTAACACGTTTAGCAATAAAGTAAAGTAATTTACATGGCGTTTCTCAATGACACGCAGGTCATACAAAAAAATAAAGACAACTCCTATGGCTCCTACCGGTTGTCATACTCATCGACATGCAAGTCGTGATTCCTATTACAATAGCATGAACATCTCATACATCACATATACATCATTCATCACAACTTTGGCCATATCACATCACAAAACACTTGCTGCAAAAACAAGTTAGACGTCCTCTAATTGTTGTTGCAAGTTTTACGTGGCTGCAATAGGGTTCTAGTAAGAATGTTTTCTTACCTACGTGAAAGCCACAACGTGATTTGTCAACTTCTATTTACCCTTCATAAGGACCCTTTTCATCGAATTCGCTCCAACTAAAGTGGGAGAGACAGACACCCACTAGCCACCTTATGCAACTAGTGCATGTCAGTCGGTGGAACCGGTCTCACGTAAGCGTACGTGTAAGGTTGGTCCGGGCCGCTTCATCCCACTACCGTTGAAGCAAGATAAGACTAGTAGCGGCAAGAAAGTTGACAACATCTATGCCCACAACAAATTGTGTTCTACTCGTGCAAAGAGAACTACGCATAGACCTAGCTCATGATGCCACTGTTGGGGAACGTTGCAGAAAACAAAAAAATTCCTACGGTTTCACCAAGATCCATCTATGAGTTCATCTAGCAACGAGTGATCGGATTGCATCTACATACCTTTGTAGATCACGCGCGGAAGCGTTCAAAGAACGGGGATGAGGAAGTCGTACTCGACGTGATCCAAATCACCGGAGATCCTAGCGCCGAACGGACGGCACCTCCGTGTTCAACACACGTACGGTCAGCGTGACGTCTCCTCCTTCTTGATCCAGCAAGGGGGAAGGAGAGGTTGAGGAAGATGGCTCCAGCAGCAGCACGACGGCGTGGTGGTGGTGGAGCAGCAGTACTCCGGCAGGGCTTCGCCGAGCTCGTGACGGAGGAGGAGAGGTGTTGGGGAGGGGAGGGGCTGCGCCTTGGATCTTGTGTGCAGCCCTCCCCTCACCCCTCTATTTATAGGGGAAGGGGGAAGGGGGCCGGGCCCCTCTAGATGGGATCTAGAGGGGGGGCGGCGGCCAAGGGGAGGGGGGCTTGCCCCCCAAGCAAGGGGGCGCCCCCCTTAGGGTTTCCCCCCAACCCTAGGCGCATGGGCCCTAGGGATTGTGGCGCCCCAGCCCACTTGGGCTGGTTACCTTCTCCATACAGCCCATAAGGCCCCCCAGAAGAGGTGGCCCCTCCCGGTGGACCCTCGGAACCCCTCCGGTGGCCCCGGTACAATACCGATATGCCCGCGAACCTTTCCGGCAACCGTATGACAACTTCCCATATATAAATCTTTACCTCCGGACCATTCCGGAACTCCTCGTGACGTCCTGGATCTCATCCGGGACTCCGAACAACATTCGGTAATCACATACAAGTCTTCCTAACAACCCTAGCGTCACCGAACCTTAAGTGTGTAAACCCTACGGGTTCGGGAGACATGTAGACATGACCGAGAAGGCTCTCCGGTCAATAACCAACAGCGGGATCTGGATACCCATGTTGGCTCCCACATGCTCCTCGATGATCTCATCAGATGAACCACGATGTCGAGGATTCAAGCAACCCCGTATACAATTCCCTTTGTCAATCGGTACGTTACTTGCCCGAGATTCGATCGTCGGTATCCCAATACCTCGTTCAATCTCGTTACCGGCAAGTCACTTTACTCGTACCGTAATGCATGATCCCGTGACCAGACACTTGGTCACTTTGAGCTCATTATGATGATGCATTACCGAGTGGGCCCAGAGATACCTCTCCATCATACAGAGTGACAAATCCTAGTCTTGATCCATGTCAACCCAACAGACACTTTCGGAGATACCCGTAGTATACCTTTATAGTCACCCAGTTACGTTGTGACGTTTGGTACACCCAAAGCACTCCTACGGTATCCGGGAGTTACACGATCTCATGGTCTAAGGAAAAGATACTTGACATTGGAAAACTCTAGCAAACGAACTGTACGATCTTGTGCTATGTTTAGGATTGGGTCTTGTCCATCACATCATTCTCCTAATGATGTGATCTCATTATCAATGACATCCAATGTCCATAGTCAGGAAACCATGACTATCTGTTGATCAACGAGCTAGTCAACTAGAGGATTACTAGGGACATGTTGGTGTCTAAGTATTCACACATGTATTATGATTTCCGGATAACACAATTATAGCATGAATAAAAGACAATTATCATGAATAAGGAAATATAATAATAATCCTTTTATTATTGCCTCTAGGGCATATTTCCAACAGTCTCCCACTTGCACTAGAGTCAATAATCTAGTTACATTGTGATGAATCGAACACCCATGGAATTCTGGTGTTGATCATGTTTTGCTCTAGGGAGAGTTTTAGTCAACGGATCTGCTACATTCAGGTCCGTATGTACTTTACAAATATCTATGTCTCCATCTTGAACATTTTCACGAATGGAGTTGAAGCGACGCTTGATGTGCCTTGTCTTCTTGTGAAACCTAGGCTCCTTGGCAAGTGCAATAGCTCCAGTGTTGTCACAGAAGAATTTGATCGGCCCCGACGCATTGGGTATGACTCCTAGGTCGGTGATGAACTCCTTCACCCAAATTGCTTCATGCACTGCCTCCGAGGCTGCCATGTACTCCGCTTCACATGTAGATCCCGCCACGAATCTCTGCTTGCAATTGCACCAGCTTACTGCCCCACCATTCAAAATATACATGTATCTGGTTTGTGACTTAGAGTCATCCAGATCTGGGTCGAAGCTAGTGTCGACGTAACCTTTTATGACGAGCTCTTCGTCACCTCCATAAACGAGAAACATTTCCTTAGTCCTTTTCAGGTACTTCAGGATATTCTTGACCGTTGTCTAGTGTTCCTTGCTGGGATTACTTTGGTACCTTCCTACCAAACTTACGGCAAGGTTTACATCAGGTCTGGTACACAGCATGGCATACATAATAGAACCTATGGCTGAGGCATAGGGGATGACACTCATCTCTTCTATATCTTCTGCCGTGGTCGGACATTGAGCTGAGCTCAATTTCACACCTTGCAACACAGGCAAGAACCCCTTCTTAGACTGATCCATATTGAACTTCTTCAATATCTTATCAAGGTATGTGCTTTGTGAAAGACCTATGAGGCGTCTTGATCTATATCTATAGATCTTGATGCCCAATATATAAGCAGCTTCTCCAAGGTCCTTCATTGAAAAACTCTTATTCAAGTAGGCCTTAATGCTGTCCAAAAGCTCTATATCATTTCCCATCAAAAGTATGTCATCTACATATAATATGAGAAATGCTACAGAGCTCCCACTCACTTTCTTGTAAACGCAGGCTTCTCCATAAGTCTGCATAAACCCAAACGCTTTGATCATCTCATCAAAGTGAATGTTCCAACTCCGAGATGCTTGCACCAGCGCATAAATCGAGCGTTGGAGCTTGCACACCTTGTCAGCATTCTTAGGATCGACAAAACCTTCCGGCTGCATCATATACAATTCTTCCTTAAGGAAACCATTAAGGAATGCCGTTTTGACGTCCATTTGCCATATCTCATAATCATAGAATGCGGCAATTGCTAACATGATTCGGACAGACTTCAGCTTCGCTACTGGTGAGAAAGTCTCATCGTAGTCAACCCCTTGAACTTGTCAATAACCCTTAGCGACAAGCCAAGCTTTATAGATGGTCACATTACCATCCGTGTCTGTCTTCTTCTTAAAGATCCATTTATTTTCTATGGCTCGCCGCTCAATGGGCAAGTCAGTCACAGTCCATACTTCGTTTTCATACATGGATCCTATCTCGGATTTCATGGCTTCTAGCCATTTGTCAGAATCCGGGCCTGCCATCACTTCTTCATAGTTCGAAGGTTCACCGTTGTCTAACAACATGATTTCCAAAACAGGGTTGCCGTACCATTCTGGTGCGGAGCGTGTCCTTGTGGACCTTCGAATTTCAGTAGCAACTTGATCTGAAGTTTCATGATCATCATCATTAACTTCCTCTCTAGTCGGTGCAGGCACCTCAGGAACATTTTCTTGAGTTGCGCCATTTTCCGGTTCAAGAGGTAATACTTCATCAAGTTCTACTTTCCTCCCACTTACTTCTTTCGAGAGAAACTCCTTCTCTAGAAAGGATCCATTCTTGGCAACAAAGATCTTGCCTTTGGATCTGAGGTAGAAGGTATACCCAATAGTTTCTTTAGGGTATCCTATGAAGACGCATTTTTCCGACTTGGGTTCGAGCTTTTTAGGTTGAAGTTTCTTGACATAAGCATCGCATCCCCAAACTTTTAGAAACGACAGCTTAGGTTTGTTCCCAAACCATAATTCATACGGTGTCGTCTCAACGGATTTTGACGGAGCCCTATTTAAAGTGAATGTGGCAGTCTCTAAAGCATAGCCCCAAAAAGATAGCGGTAAATTGGTAAGAGACATCATAGATCGCACCATATCTAATAGAGTGCGATTACGACGTTCGGACACACCATTACGCTGAGGTGTTCCAGGCGGCGTGAGTTGTGAAACTATTCCACATTTTCTTAAGTGTGTGCCAAATTCGTGACTCAAGTATTCTCCTCCACGATCTGATCGCAGGAACTTGATTTTCCTGTCACGTTGATTCTCAACCTCACTCTGAAATTCCTTGAACTTTTCAAAGGTCTCAGACTTGTGTTTCATTAAGTAGACATACCCATATCTACTCAAGTCATCAGTGAGGGTGAGAACATAACGATAACCACCGCGAGCCTCAACACTCATTGGACCGCACACATCAGTATGTATGATTTCCAATAAGTTGGTTGCTCGCTCCATTGTTCCTGAGAACGGAGTCTTGGTCATTTTACCCATGAGGCATGGTTCGCATGTGTCAAATGATTCGTAATCAAGAGACTCTAAAAGTCCATCTGCATGGAGCTTCTTCATGCTTTTGACACCTATGTGACCAAGGCGGCAGTGCCACAAGTATGTGGGACTATCATTATCAACCTTACATCTTTTGGTACTCACACTATGAATATGTGTAGCATTACGCTCGAGATTCATTAAGAATAAACCATTCACCATCGGAGCATGACCATAAAACATATCTCTCATATAAATAGAACAACCATTATTCTCGGATTTAAATGAGTAGCCATATCGTATTAAACGAGATCCTGATACAATGTTCATGCTCAAACTTGGCACTAAATAACAATTATTGAGGTTCAAAACTAATCCCGTAGGTAAATGCAGAGGTAGCGTGCCGACGGCGATCACATAGACCTTGGAACCATTCCCGACGCGCATCGTCACCTCGTCCTTCGCCAGTCTCCGCTTATTCCGCAGCTCCTGCTTTGAGTTACAAATGTGAGCAACTGCACCGGTATCAAATACCCAGGAGCTACTACGAGTACTGGTAAGGTACACATCAATTACATGTATATCACATATACCTTTCGTTTTGCCAGCCTTTTTGTCCGCTAAGTATTTGGGGCAGTTCCGCTTCCAGTGACCACTCTCCTTGCAATAAAAGCACTGAGTCTCGGGCTTGGGTCCATTCTTTGGCTTCTTCCCGGCAGCTTGCTTGCCGGGTGCGGCAACTCCCTTGTCGTCCTTCTTGAAGTTTTTCTTACCCTTGCCTCTCTTGAACTTAGTGGTTTTATTCACCATCAACACTTGATGTTCCTTTTTGACTTCTACCTCTGCTGATTTCATCATTGCAAATACTTCAGGAATGGTCTTTTCCATCCCCTGCATATTGAAGTTCATCACAAAGCTCTTGTAGCTCGGTGGAAGCGACTGAAGGATTCTGTCAATGACCGCGTCATCTGGGAGATTAACTCCCAGCTGAGTCAAGCGGTTATGTAACCCAGACATAGTGAGTATGTGCTCACTGACAGAACTGTTTTCCTCCATCTTATAGCTGAAGAACTTGTCAGAGACTTCATATCTCTCGACCCGGGCATGAGCTTGAAAAACCATTTTCAGCTCTTCGAACATCTCATATGCCCCGTGTCTCTCAAAACGCTTTTGGAGCCCCGGTTCTAAGCTGTAAAGCATGCCGCACTGAACGAGGGAGTAATCATCGGTACGTGTCTGCCAAGCATTCATAACGTCTTGTTCTGCAGGGAGAAGAGGTGCGTCACCTAGTGGTGCTTGTAGGACATAATCTTTCTTGGCAGCTATGAGGATGATCCTCAGGTTCCGGACCCAGTCCATATAGTTGCTGCCATCGTCTTTCAGCTTGGTTTTCTCTAGGAACGCATTGAAGTTGAGGACAACGTTGGCCATTTGATCTACAAGACATGTTGTAAAGATTTTAGACTAAGTTCATGATAATTAAGTTCATCTAAATCAAATTATTCAATGAACTCCCACTTAGATAGACATCCCTCCAGTCATCTAAGTATAACATGACCCGAGTTAACTAGGCCATGTCCGATCATCACGTGAGACGGACTAGTCACCATCGGTGAACATCTTCATGTTGATCATATCTTCTATACGACTCATGCTCGACCTTTCGGTCTTCTGTGTTCCGAGGCCATGTCTGTACATGCTAGGCTCGTCAAGTCAACCTAAGTGTTTGCATGTGTAAATCTGTCTTACACCCGTTGTATGTGAATGTTGGAATCTATCACACCCGATCATCACATGGTGCTTCGAAACAACGAACTGTCGCAATGGTGCACAGTTAGGGGGAACACTTTCTTGAAATTATTATGAGGGATGATCTTATTTACTACCGTCGTTCTAAGTAAACAAGATGCAAAAACATGATAAACATCACATGCAATCAAATAATAAAAGTGACATGATATGGCCAATATCACATAGCTCCTTTGATCTCCATCTTGGGGCTCCATGATCATCTTGTCACCGGCATGACACCATGATCTCCATCATCATGATCTCCATCATCGTGTCTCCATGAAGTTGCTCGCCAACTATTACTTCTACTACTATGGCTAACACGTTTAGCAATAAAGTAAAGTAATTTACATGGCGTTTCTCAATGACACGCAGGTCATACAAAAAAATAAAGACAACTCCTATGGCTCCTGCCGGTTGTCATACTCATCGACATGCAAGTAGTGATTCCTATTACAATAGCATGAACATCTCATACATCACATATACATCATTCATCATTCATCACAACTTTGGCCATATCACATCACAAAACACTTGCTGCAAAAACAAGTTAGACGTCCTCTAATTGTTGTTGCAAGTTTTACGTGGCTGCAATAGGGTTCTAGCAAGAACGTTTTCTTACCTACGTGAAAGCCACAATGTGATTTGTCAACTTCTATTTACCCTTCATAAGGACCCTTTTCATCGAATTCGCTCCAACTAAAGTGGGAGAGACAGACACCCGCTAGCCACCTTATGCAACTAGTGCATGTCAGTCGGTGGAACCGGTCTCACGTAAGCGTACGTGTAAGGTTGGTCCGGGTCGCTTCATCCCACTACCGTTGAAGCAAGATAAGACTAGTAGCGGCAAGAAAGTTGACAACATCTATGCCCACAACAAATTGTGTTCTACTCGTGCAAAGAGAACTACGCATAGACCTAGCTCATGATGCCACTGTTGGGGAACGTTGCAGAAAACAAAAATTTTCCTACGGTTTCACCAAGATCCATCTATGAGTTCATCTAGCAACGAGTGATCGGATTGCATCTACATACCTTTGTAGATCACGCACGGAAGCTTTCAAAGAACGGGGATGAGGAAGTCGTACTCGACGTGATCCAAATCACCGGAGATCCTAGCGCCGAACGGACGGCACCTCCGCGTTCAACACACGTACGGTCAGCGTGACGTCTCCTCCTTCTTGATCCAGCAAGGGGGAAGGAGAGGTTGAGGAAGATGGCTCCAGCAGCAGCACGACGGCGTGGTGGTGGTGGAGCAGCAGTACTCCGGCAGGGCTTCGCCAAGCTCGTGACAGAGGAGGAGAGGTGTTGGGGAGGGGAGGGGCTGCGCCTTGGATCTTGTGTGCATCCCTCCCCTCACCCCTCTATTTATAGGGGAAGGGGGAAGGGGGCCGGGCCCCTCTAGATGGGATCTAGAGGGGGCGGCGGCCAAGGGGAGGGGGGCTTGCCCCCCAAGCAAGGGGGCGCCCCCCTTAGGGTTTCCCCCCAACCCTAGGCGCATGGGCCCTAGGGGTTGTGGCGCCCCAGCCCACTTGGGCTGGTTCCCTTCTCCATATAGCCCATAAGGCCCCCCCGGAAGAGGTGGCCCCTCCCGGTGGACCCTCGGAATCCCTCTGGTGGCCCCGGTACAATACCTATATGCCCCCGAACCTTTTCGGCGACCGTATGACAACTTCCCATATATAAATCTTTACCTATGGACGATTCCGGAACTCCTCGTGACGTCCGGGATCTCATCCGGGACTCCGAACAACATTCGGTAATCACATACAAGTCTTCCTAACAACCCTAGCGTCACCGAACCTTAAGTGTGTAGACCCTACGGGTTCGGGAGACATGTAGAGATGACCGAGAAGGCTCTCCGGTCAATAACCAACAGCGGGATCTGGATACCCATGTTGGCTCCCACATGCTCCTCGATGATCTCATCGGATGAACCACGATGTCGAGGATTCAAGCAACCCCGTATACAATTCCCTTTTTCAATCGGTACGTTACTTGCCCGAGATTCGATCGTCGGTATCCCAATACCTCATTCAATCTCGTTACCGGCAAGTCACTTTACTCGTACCGTAATGCATGATCCCGTGACCAGACACTTGGTCACTTTGAGCTCATTCTGATGATGCATTACCGAGTGGGCCCAGAGATGCCTCTCCGTCATACGGAGTGACAAATCCCAGTCTTGATCTGTGTCAACCCAACAGACACTTTCGGAGATACCCGTAGTATACCTTTATAGTCACCCGGTTACCTTGTGACGTTTGGTACACCCAAAGCACTCCTACGGTATCCAGGAGTTACAGGATCTCATGGTCTAAGGAAAAGATACTTGACATTGGAAAACTCTAGCAAACGAACTATACGATCTTGTGCTATGTTTAGGATTGGGTCTTGTCCATCACATCATTCTCCTAATGATGTGATCTCGTTATCAATGACATCCAATGTCCATGGTCAGGAAACCATGACTATCTGTTGATCAACGAGCTAGTCAACTAGAGGCTTACTTGGGACATGTTGGTGTCTAAGTATTCACGCATGTATTACGATTTCCAGATAACACAATAATAGCATGAATAAAAGACAATTATCATGAATAAGGAAATATAATAATAATCCTTTTATTATTGCTTCTAGGGCATATTTCCAACAAAGGTCCCATGTAATTAAACCCCCAAACATCAAATGGTTCAACATCAAGTGAATAATTCATAGGCATTTCTTGACGCTTACCGATATTACCTATTCTTTGACATTCATCACAAGATGAGACATACTTACGAGCATCCTTGAAGACAGTAGGCTAATGAAATCCAGACTGCAATACCTTGTGAGCAGTTCTATCTCCAGCATGATGCCCTCCATAAGCCTCGGAATAACATTTCCGTAGGATTTGTCCCTGTTCATGCTCAGGTACACAACGTCTAATAATACCATCTACTCCTTCTTTATACAGATGTGGGTCATCCCAAAAGTATTGTCTTAAATCATAGAATATTTTTTTCTTTTGTTCATATGTGAAGCTGGGTGGCAAATATTTAGCAACAATGTAATTAGCATAGTCAGCATACCAAGGAGCACCATTAGCAACATTTATTGCAGCTAACTGCTCATCAGGAAAACTATCATCAATAGGAAATGGGTCATCAAGCACATTTTCAAGCCTAGACAAGTTATCAGCTACAGGGTTCTCACCTCCTTTTCTATCAATAATATGCAAATCAAATTCTTGTAATAAGAGAACCCAATGAATAAGTCTAGGTTTATCATCTTTCTTTTCCATAAGATATTTAATAGCAGCATAGTCTACGTGAATAGTTACTTTGGAATCAACAATATAAGGTCTAAACTTATCACAAGCAAACACCACTGCTAAGAATTCTTTTTCAGTAGTAACATAATTTCTTTGGGCATTGTCTAGAGTTTTGATAGCATAATGAATGACATTAAATTTCTTATCAACTCTTTGTCCTAGAAAAGCACTAACAACATAATCACTAGCATCACACATAATTTCCAAAGGCAAGTTCCAATCAGGTGGTTGAACAATAGGTGCAGAAATTAAGGCTTTCTTGAGTGTTTTAAAGGCTTCACGACAATCATCATCAAAAACAAAAGGAATATCCTTTTGCAAAATAGTAGTAAGAGTCCTAGATATTTTAGAAAAGTGTGTTAAATCTCCTATAGAAACCAGCATGACCTAGGAAACTATGAATGCCTTTGATGTCCTTAGGACATGGCATTTTCTCAATTGCATCAACCTTAGCTTGGTCCACTTCAATGCCTCTTTCATAAATTGTATGACCTAAGACAATGCCTTCATTAACCATAAAGTGGCACTTCTCCCAATTCAAGATAAGATTTGTTTATTCACATCTCTGCAAAACTCGCTCAAGATTGCTTAAACAATCATCAAAAGACTTCCGATAGACA
>NC_041384.1:232800715-232814960 GCF_002162155.2 Triticum dicoccoides | reverse complement strand
AGAAGTAGATGACATGCCCATCCATATCTTCTTCCAAGAGATCTTTAACCATAGCAATATTAGGTTCAACTCTAATTTGTTCATCTAGTTTAGGTGTTCTAACAGAGCTTTTGTTAACCACAGTTGAAACTTTAGCATGTTCCTTTATCCTAACAGGAAAACAAGGTTTCTCAAAATAAGCAGTAGGAACAACTGGATCAACATTATAAAGTATAGTTTCTTCTTTAACTGGTACCGGTTCTTTAATTTCTTCTTTAATAGGTGGGTAATACTTAAATCACTTATCCTTAGGGAGTTCAATATGAGTAGCAAATGATTCACAAAAGGATGCTACTATCTCAGAGTCAAGTCCATACTTAGTGCTAAACTTTTGAAAAGCATCGGTATCCATAAAAGATTTAACACAATCATACTTAAGTTTAATGCCTGACTCTTTACCTTTGTCGACTTCCCAATCTTCAGAGTTGCGTTTAATTCTTTCCAAAAGATCCCACCGGAATTCAATAGTCTTCTTAATAAAAGAACCAGCACAAGAAGTATCAAGCATGGTTTGATCATTACGAGAAAGCCTAGCATAAAAATTCTGGATAATAATTTCTCTTGAGAGCTCATGATTGGGGCATGAATATAACATTGACTTAAGCCTCCCCAAGCTAAAGCGATACTTTCTCCTTCATGAGGCCAAAAATTATATATATAATTCCGATCACGATGAACTAGATGCATATGATAATTTTTTTGGTGGAACTCCAATTTCAGACGATTCTAATTCCATGATCCAATATCATCGCATAGCCTATACCATGACAATGATTTTCCCTTCAAAGATAAAGGGAAAACCTTTCTCATCACCTCATCTCGGGGTAAACCTGCAAGCTTAAATAATCCACAAATTTGATCCACATATATCAAGTGCATATCAGGATGTTTAGTTCCATCTCCTGCATAAGGATTAGCTAGCAGTTGTTCTATCATACACGAAGGAATTTCATATTCAATATTTTCAGTAGGTGCTGTAGGTTGAGGGGCAATTAATTGTGGTTCCGGATGAGGTGAAGATACCCCGAACGTACCCCTCAAAGGATTGTTTTCCATAGTAACAAGTGACAATAAATTTTGGCACACTATATAATTATTTCCTTACCGAATTCCACTTACCAAAGGCGCTTCACTTCCCGGCAACGACGCCAGAAAATAGCCTTGATGACACACAAGTATAGGGGATCAATTGTAGCTCTCCTCAATAAGTAAGAGTGTCAAACCCAACGAGGAGGAGAAGGAAATGACAAGTAGTTTATAGTAAGGTGGTGTCTGCAAGTGCTGAAATTCTAAGTAGCAAGTAGTTTGATAGCAAGATAGTTTGTAACGAGCAAGTAAGATAATAGTAACAAGTATGCAGCAAGGTAGCCCAATCCTTTTGAGGCAAAGGACAGGCCAAAAAGTCTCTTATAATAAGCAAAGCGTTCTTGAGGGTACACGGGTGAGGGAGTCCTGGGCTAGGGGGTCCTCGGGCGTCCGGTCTGTTATCCATTGGGCCGGACTGATGGGCTGTGAAGACATGAAGGCTGAAGACTGTACCCGTGTCCGGATTGGACTCTACTTGGCGTGGAGGGCAAGCTTGGCGGCTGACTATGAAGATTCCTTCTTATGTAACCAACTCCATGTAACCCTAGATCTCCCCGGTGTCTATATAAACCGGAGGGGTTAGTACGGAAAGGATATACTCATTACCATAGTCATACATGCTAGGCTTCTAGGGTTTAGCCATTACGATCTCGTGGTAGATCAACTCTTGTAATACTCATATTCATCAACATCAATTAAGCAGGAAGTAGGGTATTACCTCCATAGAGAGGGCCCGAACCTGGGTAAACATCGTGTCCCCCGTCTCCTGTTACCATCGATTCTAGACGCACAATTCGAGACCCCCTACCCGAGACTCGCCAGTTTTGACACCGACATTGGTGCTTTCATTGAGAGTTCCACTATGCCGCCGACGAAAGGCTCGATGGCTCACCTTGTCCTTAAAGAAAACATCACCTCTGGGGGAGCTCTGGCCCCAGGCCAAACCCTCCGGCTGGGCGGCTTTACTATGATCGCCCGTTCGGCCGTTGAGCCAACGATGACCTCTCGGGCCATCAAAAAACCCCTTTGCATCAACTCCGAGCACTCCAAGAAGATGGATCCAATGGAGTTTTCGTCTTTGAACGAACTCCTAGATTGCATCGCCTCTTTGGGAATAGCCACAGACAACAATTGTATCGGGCCTAAAAACGATCAAGGAGAAATCGAGACCCTACCGGTCACCCACCAGATTGCAGTAGTTGCGGAGCAGGATGGCGAGTCTTCTTCTGTAGCGAAGGCGGACTATGATCAGATCGCCGATCAGGACGAGCCGGATACTCACCCGCGAAAGGATGCGACCAGCCCTCCGAACATAGCATCGGATGGCGGTCCTTGATACGTCTCCAACGTATCTATAATTTTTGATTGTTCCATGCTATTATATTATCAACCTTGGATGTTTTATATGCATTTATATGATATTTTATATGATTTTTGGGACTAACCTATTAACCCAGAGACCAATTCTAGCTTCTGTTTTTCCCTTGTTTCAGTGTTTTGCAGAAAAGGAATATCAAACGGAGTCCAAACGGAATGAAACCTTTGGAAAAGTTAATTTTGGAAAGAAAGCAATACAGGAGACTTGGAGTGCACGTCAGGGGATCAACGAGGAAGCCATGAGGTAGGGGGGTGCGCCCACCCCCTGGGCGCGCCCTCCACCCTCGTGGGCCCCTCGTGGCTCCCCTGATGTATTTCTTCTGCCTATATATATCCATATACCCTAAAACTATTATAGAGCACAATATATCGAGAGTTCCACCGCCAGAAGCCTCCGTAGCCACCGAAAACCAATCTAGACCCGTTCCGGCATCCTGCCGGAGGGGGAATCCTTCACCGGTGGCCATCTTCATCATCTCGGCGCTCTCCATGATGAGGAGGGAGTAGTTCTCCCTCGGGCCTGAGGGTATGTACCAGTAGCTATGTGTTTGATCTCTCTCTCTCTCTCTCTCGTGTTCTTAAGGTGATATGATCTTGATGTATCGCGAGCTTTGCTATTATAGTTGGATCTTATGATGTTTCTCCCCCCTCTACTCTCTTGTAATGGATTGAGTTTTCCCTTTGAAGTTATCTTATTGGATTGATTCTTTAAGGATTTGAGAAAACTTGATGTATGTTTTGCGTGGGATACCCGTGGTGACAATGGGGTATTCTATTGATCCACTTGATGTATGTTTTGGTGATCAACTTGCGGGTTCCGCCCATGAACCTATGCATAGGGGTCGGCAGACGTTTTTGTCTTGACTCTCCGGTAGAAACTTTGGGGCACTCTTTGAAGTACTTTGTGTTGGTTTGAATAGATGAATCTGAGATTGTGTGATGCATATCGTATAATCATACCCACGGATACTTGAGGTGACATTGGAGTATCTAGGTGACATTAGGGTTTTGGTTGATTTGTGTCTTAAGGTGTTATTCTAGTACGAACTCTAGGGCTGTTTGTGACACTTATACGAATAGCCCAACGGATTGATTGGAAAGAATAACTTTGAGGTGGTTTCGTACCCTACCTTAATCTCTTCGTTTGTTCTCCGCTATTAGTGACTTTGGAGTGACTCTTTGTTGGATGTTGAGCGATGGTTATGTGATCCAATTATGTTATTATTGTTGAGAGAACTTGCACTAGTGAAAGTATGAACCCTAGGCCTTGTTTCAATGCATTGCAATACCGTTTGTGCTCACATTTATCATTAGTTACATTGCTGTTTTTATATTTTCAGATTACAAAAACCTTTATCTACCATCCATATACCACTTGTATCTCCATCTCTTCGCCGAACTAGTGCACCTATACAATTTACCATTGTATTGGGTGTGTTGGGGACACAAGAGACTCTTTGTTATTTGGTTGTAGGGTTGCTTGAGAGAGACCATCTTCATCCTACGCCTCCTACGGATTGATAAACCTTAGGTCATCCACTTGAGGGAAATTTTCTACTGTCCTACAAACCTCTGCACTTGGAGGCCCAACAACGTCTACAAGAAGAAGGTTATTTAGTAGACATCAAGCTCTTTTCTGGCGCCGTTGCCGGGGAGGTGAGTGCTTGAAGGTATATCTTTATATCTTGCAATCGAATCTTTTAGTTTATTGTTTTAGCACTAGTTTAGTCTATAAAAGAAAGCTACAAAAAATGGAATTGAGTTTGTCTCATACGCTTCATCTTTTTAATATCTTTCGTGAGTATGATGGAAAAGAAAATTGTGCCAAAGTGTTAGAAGAAGAATGCATTAAAATGTTTGGCACTAAATCTTTGAACGATGAGCATGATTTCAATGTTGTTAGTATGAACTCCTTGAATATCCATAGTACTACTGATGATTGCACTAGTTATGATGAAAATGTCTCCTATAAACATGTCAATTTTTGTGGAGTACATTGGGTTTGCAAGTACACACCAAATAGGGAAGATAGATATTGCAAGAGGCATAAGCATTTAGAAACTAAATGGTTGCAAGAAAGGCTAGATGTTTGTGCTGAAAATTTAAATTTTCTTAGCCGTACTTGTGAACTTCGCAATGAACATGATCATTTCAGTACCCAATGCAAAAAAAATCATGATCATATCGTGTCCAAAAATTGTGATGACTTGATTTCCCTTGCACATCATAATGAACTTAGTTTGCTCTTGGGTTGTGAAGAAATGAAACATATAACTAAGGATATTCCAAAATTTGCCCTTGATAGAGTTCTTCATTTTGATCTAGAGGAAATTTATATGTATTGCGCGGTGAATTGCATTTAAAATCCTTATATTGCCAATTACATAAAGAAAAGAAAACAAATAGAAGATGAAGAGAATAGTAATGAAAGGGAAGAGACTTCCCAATATCCTCCTATTATTTCTTATGATGAATCAGGTAACGAGGAGGAGCCTTCTATTCAACCAATTTCATTAATAAGGAGCTCCAAAAAGAGGATTGAACCCACACATGATGTGGTGAAGAAGAAGAAAAGAAAAAGGAAGAGAGGTAAAAAGGTATCCCTCCCAAATAATGTTGCTCCTATTATTGTTGTGCCTCATGAAAATGAAGATGATGCACTTGATGATGATCTCATTATGCCTATTGCTTGTTGTGATGATTATGATTGGGAAGATAATGACACTCCTTATGATCTTGAAAATCTTTTTGGCACTTTCTTGGAAGAATATGATAATTGCTATACTATTGGTGCTATCCACACTATTAATGATGAGAGTGATTATTCTTATGATATAAACAGGACCAAGCTTGGGGATGCTATGTTTGATGAAGATGACGTTTTTGAGAATATATTTGCTGCAATTAATGTTTGTCCCAAGCTTGGGGATGCTACGTTTAATGAAGATGATATTTTTAGTCTCCCAAGTTTTGATATGCAAATTTATAATGATGATAGCATGCCTTCTACCTATGATGATTATATTGATGAAAGTGGGTTTGGAAGAGTGTCAACTTTAGGAAGTAATGATCCCACTATTTTGGAGGATGTTGAATCTTATAATATTTATGAAAGTGGATTTGGAGAGGTCATGACTTTATTTAGTGATGTATCCACTATTTTGGAAGAGGTTTCAATTGATTATGATGAGAACAAAGTTGCTACTTATGATGATTATTACGATAAAACTTATGCTATAAAGAGAAGTGATGATTATATTTATAAAACTTGTCATGATTATGAGTACCCTTTCTCTGAACATTACTCTTTTAATGTGGAAACAATTTATAGTATCCGAGTCTCTTATGATACTCCCACTATTCCGAATGAGAAGAAATTTGCTTATGTGGAGAGTAATAAAATTTCTATGCAAGTAGATCATGAAAATAATGCTTTAGGTGCTGGTTATATTGTTGAATTCATTCATGATGCTACTGAAAATTATTATGAGGGAGGAATATATGCTTGTAGGAATTGCAATAATACCAAGTTTCCTCTCTGTGTGCTTAAAATCTTGAAGTTATGTTTGTTTTACCTTCCTATGCAAGTTGATTCTTGTTCTCATAAGTTGTTTGCTCACAAAATCCCTATGCATAGTAAGTATTTTAGACTTAAATGTGCTAGTCATATTCTTCATGATGCTCTCTTTATGTTTCAATTCTAATCTTTTATGTGAGCATCGTTGAAATCATCATGCTTAGCTAGGGGCATTAAACTTTAGCGCTTGTTGGGAGGCAACCCAATTTTATTTTAGTTTCTTGATTTTTGGTTCTGTTTAGTAATAAATAATCCATCTAGCTTATGTTTAGATGTGGTCTTGTGTTTTAATTAGTGTTTGTGCCAACTGGAACCTTTGGGAAGACTTGGGTGAAGCCTTTATGATCATGCTGTAAAAAACAGAAACTTTAGCGCTCACGAGAATTGCCTCCATTTTTTCGGAGAGTGATATTTAGTTAATTATTTTTGCAGATGATTAATAGACAAATTCCTCACGCCAGCAATTTATTTGAGAATTTTATGAGTTCCATAAGTATACGTTTGATTCAGATTACTACAGACTGTTCTGTTTTTGACAGATTCTGTTTTCATCGTGTTGTTTGCTTATTTTGATGAATCTATGAGTAGTATCGGAGGGTATGGACCATAAGAAGTTGGAATACAGTAGATATTACACCAATTTGAATTTAGAATGAGTTCATTACAGTACCTTATGATGGTGATTTGCTTTCTTATACTAATGGAGCTTACGAGTTTTCTGTTAAGTTTTGTGTTGTGAAGTTTTCAAGTTTTGGGTAAGGATTCGATGGACTATGGAATAAGGAGTGGAAAGAGCCTAAGCTTGTGGATTCACAAGGCACCCCAAGGTAATATTCAAGGACAACCAAGAGCCTAAGCTTGGGGATGCCCCGGAAGGCATCCCCTCTTTCGTCTTCGTTCATCGGTAACTTTACTTGGAGCTATATTTTTATTCACCACATGATATGTGTTTTGCTTGGAGCATCAACTTATTTTGTTAGTATTTGCTTGCTGGTATTTATAAAAATGTTTTGCATCTTTTATTTCAATAAAAGTGGCATTGATAGCCTTTACTATGCCTATTTTACTAGTCCACATGTTGCTGTTTGAAAACAGAAAGTTTACCACTGTTGCAATAATTCCCTAGAAACGTCAGAATGTGATAAAATGTTGAAACCTTTTGCATATTAAGATTTGATAAATTTACTACAGTGGGAGTTTTATTTCATAATTTTTGGAGTTAGGGAAGTATAGATCTTGCTGCACTCTTCACAGACTGTCATGTTTAGGCAGATTGCTGTTATGTTTGCATTGTTTGCATATGTTTGCTTCTTTAATGATTCTATTTGAGGATAGGACTATTAAATATGCAGAGGCATTTAGTATGCAATGTTGAATAATAATTTTAGTGATTTGCTACAGTAGAGTATGATAAGGTTTTTGCAATGGTTTATACTAACTTATCTCACGAGTCCTTGCTGAGTTTTGTGTGGATGAAGCTTTTGAGATTTAGGGAGGCCGTGATATGAGAGGTACTAAGGAGACACAAAATCTCAAGCTTGGGGATGCCCAAGGCATCCCAAGATAATATTTCAAGAAGTCTCAAGCGTCTAAGCTTGGGGATGCCCCGGTTGGCATCCCACCTTTCTTCTTCAACAACTATCGGTTAGTTTCGGTTGATCCTAAGTTTTTGCTTCTTCACATGATGTTTGCTATTCTTAGAATGTCATTTTCTTTTGCTTTTATTGCTGTTTGAATAAAATACCAAGATCTGATATTATTAAATGTTAGAGAGTCTTCATATAGTTGCATAATTGTTTGACTACTCATTGATCTTCACTTATATCTTTCGGAGTAGTTTGTTGTTGCTCTAGTGTTTCACTTATATCTTTTTAGAGCATGATGGTGGTTTTATAGAAATAATGAACTCTCATCCTTCACTTGTATTATTTTGAGAGTCTTTAGAACAGCATGGTAGTTTGCTTTGGTTATGAAACTAGTCCTAATATGATAGGCATCCAAGAGGGATATAATAAAAACTTTCATATAGAGTGCATTGAATACTAAGAGAAGTTTGATACTTGATGATTGTTTTGAGATATGAAGATAGTGATATCAAAATTGTGCTAGTTGAGTAGTTGTGAATTTGAGAAATACTTGTGTTGAAGTTTGCAAGTCCCGTAGCATGCACGTATGGTAAATGTTGTGTAACAAATTTGAAACATGAGGTGTTATTTGATTGTCTTCCTTATGAGTGGTGGTCGGGGACGAGCGATGGTATTTTCCTACCAATCTATCCCCCTAGGAGCATGCACGTAATGCTTGGTTTTTGATGACTTGCAAATTTTTGCAATAAGTATGTGAGTTCTTTATGACTAATGTTGAGTCCATGGATTATACGCACTCTTACCCTTCCATCATTGCTAGCCTCTTCGGTACCGTGCATTGCCATTTCTCACATTGAGAGTTGGTGCAAACTTCGCCGCTGCATCCAAACCCCATGATACGATATGCTCTGTCACACATAAACCTCCTTATATCTTCCTCAAAACAGCCACCGTACCTACCTATTATGGCATTTCCATAGCCATTCCGAGATATATTGCCATGCAACTTTCCACCGTTCCGTTTATTATGACACGCATCATCATTGTCATATTTCTTTGCATGATCATGTAGTCGACATCGTATTTGTGGCAAAGCCACCGTTCATAATTCTTCCATACATGTCACTCTTGAGTCATTGCACATCCCGGTACATCGCGGGAGGCATTCATATAGAGTCATACTTTGTTCTAGTATCACGTTGTAATTATTGAGTTGTAAATAAATAGAAGTGTGATGATCATCATTAATAGAGCATTGTCCCCCAAAAAAGGGCCAAAAAAAGGAAGGCAAAAAAAGGGCCAAATAAAAAAAAGGCCAAATAAAAAATAAAAAAATAAAAGGGACAATGCTACTATCCTTTTTTCCACACTTGTGCTTCAAAGTAGCACCATGATCTTCATTATAGAGAGTCTCTTGTTTTGTCACTTTCATATACTAGTGGGAATTTTTCATTATAGAACTAGGCTTGTATATTCCAACAATGGGCTTCCTCAAATTCCCTAGGTCTTCGTGAGCAAGCAAGTTGGATGCACACCCACTTAGTTTCTTTTGTTGAGCTTTCATACATTTATAGCTCTAGTGCATCCATTGCATGGAAATCCCTACTCCTTGCATTGACATCAATTGATGGGCATCTCCCTAGCCCATTGATTAGCCGTGTCGATGTGAGACTTTCTCCTTTTTGTCTTCTCCACATAACCCCCTCATTATATTCTATTTCACCCATAGTGCTATATCCATGGCTCACACTCATGTATTGCGTGAAAGTTGAAAAAAGTTTGAGATTACTAAAGTATGAAACAATTGCTTGGGTTGTCATCGGGGTTGTGCATGATGAGAGCATTCTTGTGTGAAGAAAATGGAGCATGACCAAACTATATGATTTTGTAGGGATGAACTTTCTTTGGCCATGTTATTTTGAGAAGACATGATTGCTTAGTTAGTATGCTTGAAGAATTATTTTTTTATGTCAATATTAAACTTTTGTCTTGAATCTTATGGATCTGAATATTCTTGCCACAATAAATAAAATTACATTGAGAAATATGTTAGGTAGCATTCCACATCAAAAATTCTGTTTTTATCATTTACCTACTTGAGGACAAGCAGGAATTAAGCTTGGGGATGCTGATACGTCTCCAATGTATCTATAATTTTTGATTGTTCCATGCTATTATATTATCAACCTTGGATGTTTTATATGCATTTATATGCTATTTTATATGATTTTTGGGACTAACCTATTAACCCAAAGCCTAGTGCCAGTTTCTGTTTTTCCCTTGTTTCAGTGTTTTGCAGAAAAGGAATATCAAACGGAGTCCAAACGGAATGAAACCTTCGGGAAAGTTATTTTTGGAAAGAAAGCAATACAGGAGACTTGGAGTGCATGTTAGGGGACCAACGAGGAAGCCACGAGGTAGGGGGGCGCCCCCCTTGGGTGCACCCTCCACCCTCGTGGGCCCCTCGTGGCTCCCCTGATCTATTTCTTCCGCCTATATATATCCATATACCCTAAAACTATCATAGGGCACAATAGATCGGGAGTTCCGCTGCCAGAAGCCCGCGTAGCCACCGAAAACCAATCTAGACCTGTTATGGCATCCAGCCGGAGGGGGAATCCTTCACCGGTGGCTATCTTCATCATCTCGGTGCTCTCCATGACGAGGAGGGAGTAGTTCTCCCTCGGGGCTGAGGGTATGTACCAGTAGCTATGTGTTTGATCTCTCTCTCTCTCTCTCTCTCGTGTTCTTGAGGTGATACGATCTTGATGTATCGCGAGCTTTGCTGTTATAGTTGGATCTTATGATGTTTCTCCCCCCCTCAACTCTCTTGTAATGGATTGAATTTTCCCTTTGAAGTTATCTTATCGGATTGAGTCTTTAAGGATTTGAGAACACTTGATGTATGTCTTGTGTGGGATACCCGTGGTGACAATGAGGTATTCTATTGATCCACTAGATGTATGTTTTGGTGATCAACTTGCGGGTTCCGCCCATGAACCTATGCATAAGGGTTGGCACATGTTTTCATCTTGACTCTCCGGTAGAAACTTTGGGGCACTCTTTGAAGTACTTTGTGTTGGTTTGAATAGATGAATCTGAGATTGTGTGATGCATATCGTATAAGCATACCACGGATACTTGAGGTGACATTGGAGTATCTAGGTGACATTAGGGTTTTAGTTGATTTGTGTCTTAAGGTTTTATTCTAGTACGAACTTTAGGGCTGTTTGTGACACTTATAGGAATAGCCCATCGGATTGATTGGAAAGAATAACTTTGAGGTGGTTTCGTACCCTACCTTAATCTCTTCGTTTGTTCTCCGCTATTAGTGACTTTGGAGTGACTCTTTGTTGCATGTTGAGGGATAGTTATGTGATCCAATTATGTTATTATTGATGAGAGAACTTGCACTAGTGAAAGTATGAACCCTAGGCCTTGTTTCAATGCATTGCAATACCGTTCGTGCTCACTTTTATCATTAGTTACCTTGCTGTTTTTATATTTTCAGATTACAAAAACCTTTATCTACCATCCATATACCACTTGTATCTCCATCTCTTCGCCGAACTAGTGCACCTATACAATTTACCATTGTATTGGGTGTGTTGGGGACACAAGAGACTCTTTGTTATTTGGTTGTAGGGTTGCTTGAGAGAGACCATCTTCATCCTACGCCTCCTACGGATTGATAAACCTTAGGTCATCCACTTGAGGGAAATTTGCTACTGTCCTACAAACCTCTGCACTTGGAGGCCCAACAACGTCTACAAGAAGAAGGTTGTGTAGTAGACATCAGTCCTAAACAATCATAAGACATTCCAGAACCTGGACTGTTAAGCCCGGAAGGTCGTCAGACTCCGGATAATCGGTCAGGTCGGGGTTTGGATTTAATTCCACCCACCCACCCGGACATAGACGCTCTCATGAGCATAAAACTGCAGTCTCGGGAAACGGTCCACCACTTCTGGGCCAGATTCCTCCTTGTCAAAGACAAGGTAAAAGATTGCCATGACGGGGACGCAATATCAGCGTTCTGCAACAATTGCACGGACAAAGGAATCCTCAACACCATCAATCGCCGCCGCATACTGAAATTCGCTGACTGAGCAACCATCGTACAAAAGTACAGCGTGATGGAGAGCGCCTGGAAAACTCAGGCAGCTCACTGGGAACCGTCAGTCCCAACTCAACTCCCCCTACAGGTGAAAAGGGCGCACCCTCATGGCACGCCTAACCCAACAGTCAACAAACACAAAGCCTCTATGCGGCACGACACCATTCTAGTGAGGTGGCTCGATGGCCCATGCAAAATACATACAACACCAGATACCGTGGCAACCCACAGCCTTATAGCATGTTGGATACTATGACAGGTAGCCAAGACCGGCAAGGACATCCTTATCAAGGACGACCCAGAATGACATCCCCTAGAGGATGATAACTCAAGAGTATTGACGGTCTTTGAGACATTCGCTTCAAACAACAAGCGTAAAAGGGCGCTTCCCGAGCTCGCCGAAGTCTGACAAATTGCTGCAATAAACCCCTGGAACGACACGGCTATAACATTCAAACGCCGGTGACGAACCAAAGTACATAACAGTATGAGCACCAGCCGCGTTAGTCCTCAGTCCCATCGTGGACGGGTTTCGACTTACCAAGGTCCTCATGGACGACGGCGGACTAAACCTCATTTATGAGGACACAATACATAAAATGGAGATAGACAGGAGCCGCATCAAGCAAAGTAACACAACCTTTTGAGGAATTATTCCCAGTCGGGAGGCGTGGTGCGCAGGAAAAATCACACTTGACGTAGTATTCGGTACGCCAGAGAACTATCGGTCCGAAGAAATAACTTTCCAAGTGGCCCCTTTCAGCTGCGGATATCACGCCCTGTTGGGGCGGGATGCTTTTACACGCTTTCAGGCCATACCCCATTACGGGTATATGAAGCTTAAAATGCCCGGACCAAACGGTATAACCACTCTCGTCAGTTATCCGGACATAGCACTCTGCGCTGAAAACAAAACCGCATCCCTGGCCCTGGAGGCGCTACACGAAGCCCTCGCGGCCGAAGAATTAACCGCACTATGCTCCACTATGGACAGGGATGACGAGATCCTCGACAAACTCCCTAAATCCACATCCTTCAAACCAGCAGAAGAAATAGTCAAATTCCAGGTCCACCCAATGGACCCCAAGAAGACATCATCTATCGGAGCTCAACTGAGCCCAACAGTTGACACCGCACTACGAGAATTCCTGCACGAAAATTGGGACATATTCGCTTGGCACCGTTCAGATATGCCAGGGATCCCACGCGAGCTGGCCGAACATAGCCTCAATATATTAAAGGGATTTAAACCGGTTAAGCAAACACTGCGGCGCTTTTTCGAACCCAAGTGACAAGCCATGGGGGAGGAGCTAGCCAAACTCATCGAGGCCGGATTCATCAGAGAAATCAAACATCCGGACTGGCTGGCAAACCTGGTGATGGTACCAAAGAAGGAAAAATCCTGGCACCTGTGTGTCGATTTCAAAGACCTCAACAAGGCTTGCCCTAACGATCCCTCCCCCCTCCCCCGCATTGATCAAATCATCGATGCCACCGCAGGACACTACTCACTTTGTTTCCTCGATGCATATTCCGGATACCACCAAATCAAAATGGAGTCTGATCAAGCCGCAACAGCATTTATCACCCCATATGGGCCATTCTGCTTCAACACCATGCCCTTTGGGCTCAAGAACTCCGGCGCCACATACCAACGCATGATTCAAACATGCCTGGAGAAACAGATCGGCAAAACGGTAGAAGCTTACGTCGATGATGTCGTCATCAAAACTAGGCACGTCGAAACACTAATAGATGACTTACGTCTTACATTCAATAACCTCCGGGCATATGACATTAAGGTCAACTCGGAAAAGTGTGTCTTCGGCGTCCCCACTGGAAAACTGCTAGGCTTCATCGTCTCCAATAGAGGAATCGAAGCAAATCTAGGTAAAATCCGAGCTCTGTCATAGTTGGCTACACCAACAGACCTCAAACAGGTCCAAAAGCTAGCTGGATGCGTAGCAGCGCTAAGCCGCTTTATCTCCAAATTAGGAGAAAAGGCACTACCACTCTATCGCCTCTTATGGCGCACTGATAACTTCGAATGGACAGACGCGGCGACTGCCGGACTGGAGGAAATAAAGGCCCTCCTAGCAAGCAACCCAATCATGGCCACACCAAACACTGGCGAGCCCATGTTGTTATACATATCGGCAACACATCAGGTGGTGAGCGTCGTGCTCATCGTCAAACAAGAACAGGACGGACACAAGTTTCCGCTCCAAAAACCAGTATACTACGTATCAACTGTCCTCACACCATGCAAATCCTGGTACCCCCACTACCTAAAGATAGCATACGCGGTCTTCATGGCATCCCACAAGCTACGACACTACTTCCTGGAGTGTTCAATCACGGTGGCTTCTAAGGTCCCACTCAATGACATAATAAACAACCGCGATGCCATGGGACGGATCGCCAAATGGGCCATAGAGCTACTTCCATTCGAAGCCACGATGA
>NC_041384.1:232789866-232800705 GCF_002162155.2 Triticum dicoccoides | reverse complement strand
CCATCAGATCCCAATTACCGGCCGACTTCATCGCCGAATGGACAGAGGCCGAACTCCCTAAAGAGTACGGCGCATATTCCAATTGGTTTATGTATTTTGACGGCTCCAAAATGTTGGCAGGGCTAGGAGCGGGAGTCGTGTTAACATCCCCCACTGGAGACATCGTCCAGTATGTACTCCAGATATTATACACAGACTCTAACAACACAGCCGAATACGAGGCCCTACTGCATGGTCTTCGGATGGCCATATCCATGGGCATACAATGCCTGGAGGTGCACGGGGACTCGAACCTCGCCGTATCTCAAATAAACGACGACTTTGACGCTAAAGATCCAAATATGGCAGCTTATCGTAATGCTGTATTAAAAATGTCGGCTCGGTTCGAGGGGCTTGAATTTCATCACGTCGCCCGAGAAAGTAACCAAGCGGCGGACGTTCTTGCTCACATCGGCGGTAAGCGCGACCCCGTACCACCCAACATCTTCCTGGAAAGGCTTTTCAAACCATCTGTGGTGTGGCAAGGGGAGGGTGGCAACAATATCCTAGATCCGAATACAACTCCAAATCCCAAACACACCGATAGTATCGGGGGCTCAGCCACCGAAGTAACACCGTCGGCCCATCTCATTATGGCAGTAATTGCTCCATGGACCGAACCTTTCTTGGCCTACATTAATAGGAAGGAGCTCCCCAAAGACCAGAATGAGGCTCGCCGCATTGTCCGGCGCTCGAAGGCCTACAAGGTTCACGACGGAGAGCTCTACAAGAAAAGTACCACCGGAGTACTTCAAAGATGTATCTCCGAAGAAGAGGGGCGGCAGCTTCTAGTGGAAATTCACGCCGGTCTCGGTGGACACCACGCTGCAGCTCGAGCTCTTGTTAGCAAGGCCTTTCGTACTGGGTTTTATTGGGCGATAGCCCGTGCAGACAGACATGACCTCGTCCAATGCTGCGTCGAATGCCAACTCTTTGCCAACCAAAGCCACATGCCCCCAACTGCCTTACAGACTATCCCCATCACTTGGCCTTTCACGGTCTGGGGACTGGATATGGTTGGACCCCTTAAAGGGGGAAGCCATAATAAAAAAATATCTGCTGGTTATGGTGGACAAATTCACTAAGTGGATAGAGGCTAAACCGGTCAAAACGGCTGAGTCCGACCCGGTGATAGACTTCAAGTCTGGTGTTGTGCACCGTTATGGTGTCCCACACAACATCATCATCGACAACGGCTCTAATTTCACAGCCGACGAGGTAAAAACTAGGTGTACTAATCTGGGTATTAAACTCAATTACGCCTCCGTCTACCACCCACAAACCAATGGTCAAGTCAAACAAGCCAACGGTCTTATTATGAGCGGCATTAAGCCCAGACTAGTGCGGTCTATGAAAGAATCATACAAGCACTGGGTTGAGGAGCTCGACTCCGTACTCTGGGGGTTGCGGACCACACCCAACCGAACTACCGGATACACACCTTTCTTCATGGTGTATGGCACAGAGGCCGCATTGCCCTGCGATATTATTCACGACTCACCTCGAGTGCGTATGTACGAAGAGAGAGAAGCCGAGCTTGATCGGTAGGACAGCCTAGATGCCCTGGAGGAGGAACGCGATGTCGCAAAAGCCCGTTCAACATTTTACCAATAGCAGGCTCGAAGGTATCAAAGCAGAGAAGTACGGGCCAAGACTTACAACGTTGGCGAACTCGTTCTGCGCCTGCCGGAGAAGAAAAAGGACAAACTCAAGCCCAAATGGGAGGGTCCCTCCATAATTGAAGAAGTTCTCACCGGAGGAGCATGCCATCTTCACGATTCATCAGACAATCGCCTCGATCCGAACCCCTGGAACGCGGCCAGACTCCGAAGATTCTATGCCTAGCGCAAATCCCCGTGTTCGTCTCCTCCTCCCATGTAGTTTCCATTATTTTTTCTCTCTTTTCTGATTACTTTCTTCTTTCTCGCTTTAACGCTTCGGTACGGCTAGACCGCACACCATTGACACATACATCTCTAAATATGTACGTCACTTGTACCTCGGGGCTTCTTGGATAGAGGTTCTTGTCATTCCTTGAGCATTAAGCTCCGCACATATGAGTTCTTCCATATGTACCTTTTCTTTTCCACTATATGCATCGATATGACTTATGTTTTGGCCAAGCTGGGTTGCCTGGCTCATGTGCTTATGCCCTACGTTCCCATTAGTTCGGATAGGGCATAAAGGGAGCACCTCTGCGATTGTTACTGCCGGGTCATCCAGATGTGTACCTCGGACTGGGTGAAGCCGAAAGCTAGCGTTCTTAAGGGAATATTTGGTCGGTGAATTAAAGATGTTTTATAAACTCACTCCATTGTGCACCCCCACAAGTTATACAAACTGTGGTGCGCGCATCACAATTCGGACATGTACATTAAATGCATGCACACCCGGGGAAAGGAACCCTTAACGGAACTATTCTCTCTGGAAGATGTTTCTTACGATATCAATGTAATATAACATATCTAGCCAGATACAACTTGTCTGTTCAAGCAACTATGACCCCTACGCCTAGTTTTCCAGGCATACCCCGGCCTATTCGGCCGCGACGGTATTCGGAAACACTCCGCACCTTCGGGTCCGAAGGTTGAAGCGAAAAGGTTTGCCATGACAAATGATATACAATTCATCTAGAGTTCCACATAATGAGGAAAGTACACAGTCATTTGGACTCGAACACTTCCTCCTCTACACCTTCCAACAAGCAGTCTAACTTACAATCCTGTTGGGAATATTTGGCGGCCACCTCTACTTGGTCATATACTAAACTAACAGGAATTTCTTCCCCATTTGACCCTAATGGTCCAACCCGGGCCATGTGATTTCGATCCAGCTTGGTATATCGCGTTTTCACCATGGCCCAGGCCTCTCGCGCGCCCTCTCGGCAGGCTAATATCTTCCATAAGCGGATACGCCACCGCGCTCACTTGAACAACTCTACAAGCTCCTCCATACTTCCTGGAGGGGAGGCGGAGGGCCATAAGGCCTTGGCAACGCTCCGCATGGCCAGCCGGGCATGCTCGTGCACTTGCGATAGTCTTTGCAGCAGATCACTCGATGATCCGGACACCTCCTCTTCAGGACGGCCTGTTAATATACCTGCAAACATGACTATATCAGTCCCATTTATCTCTGAACTACTCTAAAAATAGTTCGGACACATACTGAATATGCCGCCCCGCGGATTCTTGTTCTCCTTCATGGAATCGGCTAGCTGGGCTCGAACATCTTTCAATTCTTCACCCAATGCAGTGTTGGAATCTTGTATCTTGTTTTTCTCGTCTCTGAAGCGGGTCAGCACATGCTCGCCTGCGGCGCGTTGCCTTTTCGCCTCTTTTTCTCCCTCTTGGTGATCTTCAACTTCTCTTCAATTTGATCAGACGACCCTATTATGCGATCAGCAGCAGAATTAGCATGGTTGGTATACAATTATTGTTCCTTGATGGAGGGGAACACTACCAGAAGACGACTTCTTGACGTTTTCCAGTTCGGCAGTAGCAGCATTTAGCTGCGCCCGGCACTGCTCCAGCTCCTGGGCTAGCAAGCAATTCTTCTCTGTAAGGACATGGTCGTACAACGATCCTTAAATCAGTTGTGCCAACTGCTTTCAGTCTCGGGGGCTACGGGCATATGTTTATCCTTTTTTGACAAAGAAAACTTACCTGCACATATGTCAGATATTGCTTCGTGGCTCTTCTAAGCCCATCTCGAGCAGCTCGGATGTATGCATTGCCCGAGCTAAAGGCATTAAAAGCCTCCTCTGAGAACTTGGGGTCCCACGGGATAGCCCCACAGCGCCGATGGTTCATGGCACTCTCTACCTCCGAGTTGGTGACGGACATATTTTCCGAACCCTCGGCCGAAGGACAGTCCGACGTTGTTCCTGCACCGGCCCCAGTCTCCCCGATGGGATCTAAATCCCGGTTGTTGGGAACACCACCGACCAGGTCCCCGGACATAGTTCGGTGAACCTTCTTCCTATAACCAAACAAACACATGAGTCACAGTCTGATGCGGCTGCTGAAAAGCATGTTTATCCGTACCTCCTCGATGAAGGCATGGTTGTGTCTTCACTCGCCTTCCTCTTCGAAGGCTTGCCCGACGCGGGAGCCGATCTCTTCGAAATCGCCGAACGTCTCCCCTGTGAAACACGATACAGTGCGGTGGATGAGGCAGAATAAGAGCACTCTTTTAGAGAAGGTGTTTCTTAATTGTTTACATGTGAAGCAGGAAGAAGGCCAGGGTAATCGGCGGTGATGGCCACTTCTATGCCATGATAGCTTGTCTGGTAAAACACTTCCTCCGCAAGCACCACGAATATATCCGTATCCTCTTCAAACCCAGGATCCAGCTCCCGGTTGTGGATCTCCGACTGTGGGGCAGGACTATGAAGTCCTTTGGTGACCTTCCGCCAATGCTATCATAAAAAACGGACTTGAAATTTATCAAAAGTAATTTGGAAGTGAAATGAGTGGAATAGAGGGGCTGAGACTTACCCAACTAGGAGGATCATACATAGAATACCCATTTCTGCGCTTAATGTGAAGAAACTCCTCTTCCTCCCCTTTAAAAAGCTCGGCCAATATTTTGGCCAGAGCGGCGGGGGTATCCGGACCCTTCCGGCCATAGCGGGAGGCGTCATCCTCTTCATTGTAGTGCCACATGGGCAGCCCTCTGTATTGTAGCGGCTGAACCCCTCGCACTATGGAGGTCGCCATTACCTTGATTATTGTGAGTCCGGACTGAACGAGCATCTTTATCTTGCTCATAAACTAGCGAACTGCTGCGCTGTCATCCTCTTCAAGACTCCGGGGACGCCAACTGTGGCGTTTCTTCAGCGGAATGCTCGCAAATTCAGGAAGACCCTTTCAAGCTGGGTCAAGAAGCGCAACGTCCTCGATATAGAACCATTTGGAAGGCCATTCTTCGGGTGCCTTCCTTGGTGTGCCGGACAGATATCCGCTATCGGCGATACGCCATACTTCGGCTCCGCCCACTTCAAATATTGACCCCTCGTGATTACACAGGACAAGACAGAATAACTTCCTCCACAGCTCGAAATGAGCCTCGATACCCAGGAATAATTCATAGAAGGCGACGTAACCCGCAATGTGCAGAATGGAGGCAGGGGTGAAGTTGTGCAGCTGGAGGCCATAGTATTCTAGAAGCCCTTGGAGGAACGGATGAATGGAAATCCAACACCCCTTAGCAAGTAGGGGATGAAACATACTCGCTCTACCCCGGATGGATTGGGAAGTCCTCTGCCTGAATCTCACCATTGAAGGAATCTAGCCCCGCTCGAACAGAAACTAGATCTGCGCGGGGGGGGGGGGGATCCCTGTGTCTGCAGCCTCGTCAATTGACTGTGGGACACGGAACACCTCTTCCACTCGCCTTTCTCTGGGCCGGAACGGGTGGAGGAGCTGGGGGCGCTAGCCATGCTGGAATGGTTTCTCCTAAGCAGTTTCCGGGGATTTCCTCTGCGTGGTGCCGAATGGATCTAGGATCTAATCTCTTTAACAGGTGCTCTTCCTTGCATGGACGGGGTGATATCTGCAAAAATACCTTGACCTTCCACCTTCGCTTGACGCGTGGAAGGCGAAGTTATTTAACGCGCAGAAGCTAAGGGGAGTGACATTGAACCGATGGCCGAATACATCACATGGAGATCATTAAAGGAGGAACCCGCCTTGCAATGCCGAAGACAATTTGTGTGCTGAACACCTTGCTATTGAAGACTGGTTCGGGGGCTACTGAGGGAGTCCTGGACTAAGGGTTCCTCGGGCGTTCGGTCTGTTATCCATTGGGCCAGACTGATGGGCTATGAAGACATGAAGGCCGAAGACTGTACCCGTGTCCGGATTGGACTCTACTTGGCGTGGAGGGCAAGCTTGGCGACCGACTATGAAGATTCCTTCTTATGTAACCGACTCTATGTAACCCTAGATTCCCCCTCCCGCGGTGTCTATATAAGCCGAAGGGGTTAGTCCACAAAGGATATACTCATTACCATAGTCATACAGGCTAGGCTTATAGGGTTTAGCCATTACGATCTCGTGGTAGATCAACTCTTGTAATACTCATATTCAGCAAGATCAATCAAGCAGGAAGTAGGGTATTACCTCCATAGAGAGGGCCTGAACCTGGGTAAACATCGTGTCCCCTGTCTCCTGTTACCATCGATTCAAGACGCATAGTTCGAGATCCCCTACCCGAGATCCGCCGGTTTTGACACCGACAACGGGAATTTCATCTAGTCACTTTCATCATATTGGTTTGATTTGTGTTCGCTACTTTGATAATTTGATATGTGGGTGGACCGGTGCTTAGGTGTTGTTCTTACTTGAACAAACCTACTACTTATGATTAACGCTCTCGCAAGCATCCGCAACTACGAGAAAAGTATTAATAATAAATTCTAAACATAGCATTAATCTCTAGGATCCAATCGGTCCCTTTCGGACTAGTGCATAAACTGAGGTTTAAGTTTCTGTCACTCTCGCAACCCACCATCTATTTACTACTCCACAATGCATTCCCTTAGGCCCAAATATGGTGAAGTGTCATGTAGTCGACATTCACATGACACCACTAAGGGAATCACAACATACATAATATCAAAATATCGAACACATATGAAATTCACATGATTACTTGCAACATGATTTATCCCGTGACCTCAAGATTGAAGGTAACTACTCACAAACAACAAACATGCTCATGATCAGAAGGGTATTAATATGCATGATGGATCTGAACATATAATCTTCCACCCAATAAACCATATAGTAATCAACTACAAGATGTAATCAACACTACTAGTCACCCCCTAGCAACAATCTATAGTTCCGGTAACAAGATTGAATACAAGAGATGAACTAGGGTTTGAGATGAGATGGTGCTGGTGAAGATGTTGATGGAGATTGCCCTCCCCAAGATGGGGAAGTTGTTGGTGATGATGATGACGATGATTTCCCCCTCCGGGAGGGAAGTTCCCCCGGCAGAATCGCTCCCCCGGAGGGAAAAAGTGCTCCTGCCCAAGTTCCGCCTCGAGGCGGCGGCGCTTCGTCCCGAAAGTCCTCCTCTTATTTTTTCTAGGTCAAAACCACTTATATACGAGAAGATGGGCACCGGAGGTGGGCCGAGGAGGACACAACCCACCAGGGAGCGCCAGGGGGCCTGGCGCGCCCAGGTGGGTTGTGCCCACCTGGTGGCCCCCCTCTGGTGTTTATTGGCTCCGATGTTTCTCAAATAATCCATAAAAAATCTCTGTAAAGTTTCAGCTCATTTGGAGTTGTACAGAATAGGTGGCCTGATGTAGCTTTTCCAGGTCCAGATTTCCTGCTGCCGGAATTCTCCCTCTTGGTGTGTTCCTTGCAAATTATGAGAGAAAAGGCATTAGAATTACTCCAAAAAGCATTATTGTGGATAAAAACATTATAAATAATAGTAAGAAATCATGAGGCAAAATGGATGTATCAGACACTTCTTCATCATCATCATCGTCCGAAAGCTGGATAACATTTGCCGGCACTACAAAACACTCAGAGAAAGGTTTTCAGTCGCTTATCAAAATAGTCAGAAAAGCAAAGGCATGGTTGTGGGATCTAACCTGCCCGAGAAGTGGCCGTGTCTGCGGTCTCTGCATCACCTCGCTCCTCATCGACTTCCATGGATGTTGCAGAAGTAGCAGCACTGAAAGTTCCAAATTCCACTCGGTCAAGCTAAAGAAGAAGGTCGCAGTGGAAACAAAAGATAAATATAAGAAATAGTTACGCTGAGGCAACAAGGACGGACACCTTGATCCTGGGTAGAGCCTTCCGGGGTTTCAATGGAATGACTTTGGGCTGTTTCGCAGCCTTCTCTGACAGCTCTAGAGTCGAGGCCTGAGTGCGCTTCCGGACTTTTGCACTCGACGGAACTGCCTTGCTACGTCCTCCCACGGGATCCTGCTACTGCTTGGAGCACCGTTCGGAGCGGGGCAGCGAGTCAACTTCCTCGCTGCTTCCAGAGTCCTCGCCGGCCTCCTCGCTGTCATCTTCATATTTCGAGTCGGCGCTTTCGTCATCACTCCCCACTCCCTCCTGAGGCTGCTCCCTGTTTGGCATAGAGTACATCTTGGTGTAAATCTGCAAGATACAAGTTACAAACATCAGTCAGATTCAAGAACAATCGTAGATTGAAAAGGAAAAACACTCGGTGAATCGAACCTGACCTCCTTTGGAGCATTGTTGGCGTCGAATGGCAGAATCCTCCTGGACCCCCTAGGGTTATCCTTGTTGCCAGTAATGCTCTTGAGCCACCGGGCCACCGTCTCCTCATCAACCTCCACCGGGTGGATTCGAGTTGTGTCTCCTGGACCCAAATACATCCACATGGGGTGATCACGAGCTTGGAGAGGTTGGATGCGTCGACTGAGGAACACCTCGAGCAGATCCATGCTGGTCACACCCTCCTGGACTAAATTCACGACCGCGTAGACTAAAAGGGACACTTCACCTTTCTCTTCTGCGGTTACAACTAGAGAAGAAGGCTGGTGGAGTCTCTCTATAGTGAAAGGGGGAGGCCGGTCGACTGTCCAGGGATCGGGATGTCCTTGCAGTAGAACCAGGTCGACTGGCATCCTCTAACCGACTCAGGAAAGGCCATGGGAGGAAAAGTACTTCAACCTCTAGTTTGGATCCCTAACCCTCCGCACATCTGAATCACATGCGTCTTTTCATCACTCGGATTTGCCTTTTTTACCGACTGAGAACGACAAGTGAAGATATGTTTGAACAGGCCCCAGTGCGGCTGGCAACCGAGGAAGTTCTCGCACATAGAAACAAATGCAGCGAGATACGAGATTGTGTTGGGTGGAAAGTGATGGATCTAAGCCCCAAAGAAATTCAAAAAAACCCCGGAAGAACGGATGTGGGGGCAAGGAGAAACCTCGGTCGACGTGGGTGGTGAGGAGGACACACTCGCCCTCGCATGGCTGGGGCTCAGATTTGTTCCCCGGCAGCCTCCAGGTCCCATGAGCAATCAGGCCGTCATTGGCAAGATTCTCCAGGTCCTCCTTCACGATGGTGGATCGGATCCAGTCTCCCTGGGTCCAACTAGGTGACAGACCGGACCGCGACGACGTCCCCCTCGCCGTATTCTTGCCCTTCACCACCGTCATCGCCTTCTTTGCACGCTCTCCAAAGCCACAGTCTTATCCTTCCGCATGGCGGTGGAGTGCGAGCAGGCTGGGCGGAAGCGTCGAGAGCGAAGAGAAGCAAGGTGGAGATGCAGAGAGAAAAGAGAAAGAATGGGGCGCACAGTGCATCGCTTCGGCCTCGGTGCCTTATATGGACATGCTTCTGCGTGGCTGACCCATGGGCCCGAGCGATCCTGTCGCATCCCGTAACAGCCGCTCGCTCGATATGTGGTGAAAAAGGCAGCACAGAGATCAAGGCGCCTCTGTGTACCCATTTTGATTACTGTGCCACACTCCGTCCCACGCGCTTCTCCAAAATTTTGAATCTCGTGAGATCCGGGAAACCGCATGGCAATCAATCACATCGAAGATATCACAGTCTAATTCACTCGAAGATTTACAAGCATAATTCACTCGATGGACTCAAGAGCCGGAATCGATCAAGGTGACTGATCCAGGGTTAAAGAACCAGTGTGCTTCCTAGACTTTGATTAAATGCCTCCTGATAGGGATCGCAACAGCTTTCGAGGGTAGAGTATTCAACCCAAATTTATTGATTCGACACAAGGGGAGCCAAAGAATATTCTCAAGTATTAATAGTTGAGTTTTCAATTCAACCGCACCTGAAAGACTTAATATTTGCAGTAAAGTATTTAGTAGCAAAGTAATATGGAAGTAACGATAATGGTGGCAAAAGTAATAGTGTTGGTTTTGTAGCGATTGTAACAGTGGCAACAGAAAAGTAACTAAGCAAAGATCAATATGTGAAAATCTCGTAGGCAATGGATTAGTGATGGATAATTATGTCGGATGCGATTCCTCATGCAACAGTTATAACATAGGGTGACACAGAAGTAGCTCCAATTCATCAATGTAATGTGGGCATGTATTCCGAATATAGTCATACGTGCTTATGGAAAAGAACTTGCATGACATCTTTTGTCCTACCCTCCCGTGGCAGCGGGGTCCTATTGGAAACTAAGGGATATTAAGGCCTCCTTTTAGTAGAGTACCAGACCAAAGCATTAACACTTAGTGAATACATGAACTCCTCAAACTACGGTCATTACCAGGAGTGGTCCCGATTATTGTCACTTCGGGGTTACCGGATCATTACACATAGTCAGTGACTATTGACTTGCAAAGTAGGATCAAGAACTCACATATATTCATGGAAACATAATAGGTTCAGATCTGAAATCATGGCACTCGGGCCCTAGTGACAAGCATTAAGCATAGCAAAGTCATAGCAACATCAATGTCAGAACATAGTGGATACTAGGGATCAAACCCTAACAAAACTAACTCGATTACATGATAAATCTCATCTAACCCATCACCGTCCAGCAAGCCTATGATGGAATTACTCACGCACGACGGTGAGCATCATGAAATTGGTGATGGAGGAAGGTTGATGATGACGATGGCGGCGGATTCCCCTCTCCGGAGCCCCGAACGGACTCCAGATCAGCCCTCGCGAGAGAGATTAGGGCTTGGCGGTGGCTCCGTATCATAAAATGTGATGAATCCTTCTCCCTGATTTTTTTCTCCGCGAACATGAATATATAGAGTCGGAGTTGAGGTCGGTGGAGCATCAGTGGGCCCGCGAGATAGGGGGC
>NC_041384.1:232789093-232789726 GCF_002162155.2 Triticum dicoccoides | reverse complement strand
CGCCCCCACCCTCGTGGATAGGGTGTGGGACCCCTGGTGTTGATTCTTTCGCAAGTATTTTTTATAAATTCCAAAAATATTCTCCGTGAAGTTTCAGGTCATTCGGAGAACTTTTATTTCTGCACAAAAATAACACCATGGCAATTCTACTGAAAACAACGTTAGTCCGGGTTAGTTCCATTCAAATCATGCAAGTTAGAGTCCAAAACAAGTTCAAAGGTGTTTGGAAAAGTAGATACGATGGAGATGTATCAACTCCCCCAAGCTTAAACCTTTGCTTGTCCTCAAGCAATTCAGTTGACAAACTGGAAGTGATAAAGAAAAACTTTTACAAACTCTGTTTGATCTTGTTGTTGTAAATATGTAAAGCTATCATTCAAGTTTTCAGCAAAGATTATGAACTAACCATATTCACAATAACATTTAGGTCTCATGTTTACTCATATCAATGGCATAATTAACTAGCGATCAATAATAGTAAATCTCGGATGACAACACTTTCTCAAAACAATCATAATATGATATAACAAGATGGTATGTCGCTAGCCCTTTCTGAGACTGCAAAACATAAATGCAGATCACCTCTGAAGATCAAGGACTGACTAAACATTGTAATTCATGCTAAAAGAGATC
>NC_041384.1:232788472-232788978 GCF_002162155.2 Triticum dicoccoides | reverse complement strand
AGTCACATTCATACTCAATGTAAACTAATAGTAATACATGCTAATGACAGCGGTGCTCTCCAACTGGTGCTTTTTAATAAGAGATGATGACTCAACATAAAAGTAAATAGATAGGCCCTTCTCAGAGGGAAGCAGGGATTTGTAGAGGTGTCCGAGCTCGATTTTTGAAATAGAGATAAATAATATTTTGACTGGTATACTGATACGTCTCCAACGTATCTATAATTTTTGATTGCTCCATGCTATATAATCTACTGTTTTGGATATTATTGGGCTTTATTATCCACTTTTATATTATTTTTAGGACTAACCTACTAACTAGAGGCCCAACCCAGAATTGCTGTTTTTTGCCTGTTTTAGGGTTTTGAATAAAAGGAATATGAAATGGAGTCCAAACGGAATGAAACCTTCGGGAATGTGATTTTATCAACGAACAAGACCTAGGAGACTTGGAACCTACATCAAGACACAAAAGAGGAGGCCACGAGGTAGGGGGCGCGCCTACC
>NC_041384.1:232759684-232788264 GCF_002162155.2 Triticum dicoccoides | reverse complement strand
AAGGCGCGCCTTCCACCCTCGTGGGCCCTCTATTGCTCCACCGACGTACTCCTTCCTCCTATATATACCTACGTACCCCCAAACGATCAAATACGGAGCCAAAACCCTAATTCCACGGCCACAACTTTCTGTATCCACGAGATCCCATCTTGGGCCCTGTTCTAGAGCTCCGCCGGAGGGGGCATCGATCATGGAGGGCTTCTACATCATCACCATAGCCCCTCCATGAAGTGTGAGTAGTTTAGCTCAGACCTACGGGTCCATAGTTATTAACTAGATGGCTTCTTCTCTCTTTTTGGATCTCAATACAATGTTCTCCCCCTCTCTTGTGGAGATCTATTCGATGTAATCTTCTTTTTGCGGTGTGTTTGTTGAGATCGATGAATTGTGGGTTTATGATCAAGTCTATCTATGAACAATATTTGAATCTTCTCTGAATTCTTTTATGTATGATTGGTTATCTTTGTAAGTATCTTCGAATTATCAGTTTGGTTTGGCCTACTAGATTGATCTTTCTTGCAATGGGAGAAGTGCTTAGCTTTGGGTTCAATCTTGCGGTGTCCTTTCCCAGTGACAGTAGGGGCAGCAAGGCACATATTGTATTGTTGCCATAGAGGATAACAAGTTGGGGTTTTCATCATATTGCATGAGTTTATCCCTCTACATCATGTCACCTTGCTTAAGGCGTTACTCTGTTTTCATTAACTTAATACTCTAGATGCAGGCTGGATAGTGGTCGATGAGTGGAGTAATAGTAGTAGATGCATGCAGGAGTCGGTCTACGTTTCTCGGACATGATGCCTATATACATGATCATACCTAGATATTCTCATAACTATGCTCAATTCTGTCAATTGCTTAACAATAATTTGTTCACCCACCGTAGAATACTTATGCTCTTGAGAGAAGCCACTAGTGAAACCTATGGCCCCCAGGTCTATCTTCATCATATTAATCTTCCAATACTTAGTTATTTACTTTGCTTTTATTTTTACTTTGCATCTTTATCATAAAAATACCAAAAATATTATCTTATCATATCTATCGGATCTCACTCTTGTAAGTGGCCGTGTAGGGATTGACAACCCCTCATCGTGTTGGTTGCGAGGATTTATTTGTTTTGTGCAGGTACGAGGGACTCACGCGTAGCCTCCTACTGGATTGATACCTTGGTTCTCAAAAACTAAGGGAAATACTTACGCTACTTTGCTCCATCATCCCTTCCTCTTCGGGGAAAACCAACGCAGTGCTCAAGAGGTAGCAAGAAGGATTTCGGGCGCCGTTGCCGAGGAGTCTACGCAAAAGTCAATATACCAAGTACCCATCACAATCCCTATCTCCCGCATTACATTATTTGCCATTTGCCTCTCGTTTTCCTCTCCCCCACTTCACCCTTGCCATTTTATTCGCCTTCTCTCTCTATCCTCCCTCTCTTTCTCTATTTGCCTCTATTTGCCCGCTTTCTTTTTGTTTGCTTGTGTGTTAGTTTGTTTCTTGTCACGATGGCTCAAGATAATACTAAATTGTGTGACTTTACCTATACAAACAACAATGATTTTATTAGCACTCCGATTGCTCCTCTTACCGATGCTGAATCTTGTGAAATTAATAAAGCTTTGCTGAATCTTGTCATGAAAGATCCGTTTTCCGGCCTTCCTAGTGAAGATGCCGCTACCCATCTAAATAACTTCGTTGATTTGTGTGATATGCAAAAGAAGAAAGATGTGGATAATGATATTGTTAAATTGAAGCTATTTCCTTTTTCGCTTAGAGATCGTGCTAAAGCTTGGTTCTCGTCTTTGCCTAAAAATAGTATTGATTCATGGAATAAGTGCAAAGATGCTTTTATCTCTAAGTATTTTCCTCCCGCTAAGATCATCTCCCTTAGAAACGATATTATGAATTTTAAGCAACTTGATTATGAACATGTTGCACAAGATTGGGAGAGGATGAAATTAATGATACATAATTGCCCTACTCATGGTTTGAATTTGTGGATGATTATACAAAAAATTTATGTTGGATTGAATTTTGCTTCTAGAAATCTTTTAGATTCGGTCACGGGAGGCACTTTTATGGAAATCACTTTAGGAGAAGCTACTAAACTCCTAGATAATATTATGGTTATTTATTCTCAATGGCATACTGAAAAATCCACTAATAAAAAGGTGCATGAGATAGAAGAAATTAATGTCTTGAGTGGAAAGATGGATGAACTTATGAAATTATTTGCTAGTAAAAGTGTTTCTTCTAGTCCTAATGATATGCCCTTGTCTACTTTGATTGAGAATAATAATGAATCTATGGATGTGAATTTTGTTGGTAGGAACAATTTTGGTAACAATGCGTATAGAGGAAATTTTAATCCTAGGCCTTATCCTAGTAATCTCTCTAATAATTATGGTAATTCCTACAACAATTCTTATGGAAACTATAATAAGATGCCCTCTGATTTTGAATCTAATATTAAATAATTTATTACTTCACAAAAAAATTTAATGCTTTGATTGAAGAAAAATTGCTTAAGATTGATGAACGTTGATAGAATTTCTCTTGATGTTGATTCTTTGAAACTTAGATCTATTCCTCCTAAGCATGATATCAATGAGTCTCTCAAAGCCATGAGAATTTGCATTGATGAGTGCAAAGAAAGAACCGCTAGGATGCGTGCTAAAAAAGATGCCTTTATAAGAGCGTGTTCCTCTAGTTCCTATGAAAATAAAGAGGAAGATCTAAAAGTTATTGATGTGTCCCCTATTAAATCTTTGTTTTGCAATATGTATCTTAATAATGACGGGATTGAATATGATCCACCTTTACCTAGAAGATGTTCCAAGAATTCAGAATTTTTAGATCTTGATGCTAAAATTGATGAAAGTGGGATCGAAGAAATTAAAACCCTAGATGTTGCTAAACCCACTATTTTGGATTTCAAGGAATTTAATTATGAAAATTGCTCTTTGATTGATTGTATTCCCTTTTTGCAATCCGTGCTAAATTCTCCTCACGCTTAGAGTCAAAATAAAGCGTTCACCAAACATATCGTTGATGCCTTGATGCAATCTTATGAAGAAAAACTTGAGTTAGAAGTTTCTATTCCTAGAAAACTTTATGATGAGAGGGAACCAACTATTAAAATTAAAATTAAAGATTATGAATGCTATGCTTTATGTGATTTGGGTGCTAGTGTTTCCACGATTCCAAAGACTTTGTGTGATTTGTTAGGTTTCCGTGATTTTGATGATTGCTCTCTAAACTTGCACCTCACGGATTCCACTATTAAGAAACCTATGGGAAGAATTAATGATGTTCTTATTGTTGCAAATAGGAACTATGTGCCCGTAGATTCTATTGTTCTTTACATAGATTGCAAACCTTCATGTCCTATTATTCTTGGTAGACCTTTCCTTAGAACGATTGGTGCAATTATTGATATGAAGGAAGGAAATATTAGATTCCAATTTCCGTTAAGGAAAGGCATGGAATACTTTCCTAGAAATAAAATTAAATTACCTTATGAATCTATTATGAGAGCCACTTATGGATTGCCAACCAAAGATGGCAATACCTAGATCTATCCTTGCTTGTTATGCCTAGCTAGGGGCGTTAAACGATAGCGTTTGTTGGGAGGCAACCCAATTTTATTTTTATTCCTTGCTTTTTTGTCCTGTTTAGTAATAAATAATTTATCTATCTTCTGTTTAGGTTGTGTTTTTTGTATTTAATTAGTGTTTGTGCCAAGTAGAACCATCGGGAAGACTTGGGGAGAGTCTTGTTAATCTTGCTGTAAAAAACAGAAACTTTAGCGCTCACGAGAACTGCTGCCATTTTTATTTGGAAAGTGATATTTAGTTAATTCTTTTTGAATATTATTAATATATAAATTCCTCACCTGAATCAATTTATTTTAGAATTTTTGGGGTTCCAGATGTTGCGCTAGCTACAAATTACTACAGACTGTTATGTTTTTGACAGATTCTGTTTTTCGTGTGTTGTTTGCTTATTTTGATGAATCTATGACTAGTAAAATAGTTTATAAACCATAGAAAAGTTGGAATACAGTAGGTTTAACACAAATAAAAATAAATAATGAGTTCATTACAGTACCTTGTAGTGGTCTTTTGTTTTCTTTCGCTAACGAAGCTCACGAGATTTTCTACTTTAAGTTTTGTGTTGTGAAGTTTTCAAGTTTTGGGTAAAGATTTGATGGATTATGGAACAAGGAGTGTCAAGAACCTAAGATTGGGGATGCCCATGGCACCCCCAATATAATCTAAGGACACCTAAAAGCCAAAACTTGGGGATGCCCCAGAAGGCATCCCCTCTTTTCGTCTACTTCTATCGGTAACTTTACTTGGAGCTATATTTTTATTTACCACATGATATGTGTTTTGCTTGGAGTGTCTTGTATTATTTGAGTCTTTATTTGTTAGTTTACCACAATCATCCTTGCTGTACACACCTTTTGAGAGAGCCATACATGATTTGGAATTTGTTAGAATACTCTATGTGCTTCGCTTATATCTTTTGAGTTATATAGTTTTGTTCTAGTACTTCACTTATATCTTTTAGAGCATGGTGGTGGATTTGTTTTATAGAAACTATTGATCTCTCATAATTCACTAAGATTATTTTGAGAGTCTTAAATAGCATGGTAATTTTCTTAAATAATCCTAATATTCTAGGTGTTCAAGATGAATAATTTTTTTTCTTATGAGTGTTTTGAATACTAAGAGAAGTTTAATGCTTGATGATTGTTTTGAGATATGGAGGTAATAATATCAAAGTCGTGCTAGTTGAGTAGTTGTGAATTTGAGAAATGCTCGTGTTGAAGTTTGCAAGTCCTGTAGCATGCACGTATGGTAAACATTGTGTAACAAATTTGAAACATGAGGTGTTATTTGATTGTCTTCCTTATGAGTGGCGGTCGGGGACGAGCGATGGTCTTTTCCTACCAATCTATTCCCCTAGGAGCATGCGCATAGTGCCGAGGTTTTTGATGACTTGTAGATTTTTGCAATAAGTATGTGAGTTCTTTATGACTAATGTTGAGTCCATGTATTATACGCACTCTCACCCTTCCATCATTGCTAGCCTCTTCGGTACCGTGCATTGCCCTTTCTCATATTGAGAGTTGGTGCAAACTTCGCCGGTGCATCCAAACCCCGTGACATGACACGCTCTTTCACACATAAACCTCCTTATATCTTCCTCAAAACAGCCACCATACCTACCTATTATGGCATTTCCATAGCCATTCCGAGATATATTGCAATGCAACTTTCCACCATTCCGTTCATCATGACACATTCATCATTGTCATATTGCTTAGCTTGATCATGTAGTTGACATAGTATTTGTGCCAAAGCCACCGTTCATAATTCTTTCATACATGTCACTCTTGGTTCATTGCATATCTTGGTACATCGCCGGAGGCATTCATATAGAGTCATATCTTGTTCTAAGTATCGAGTTGTAATCATTGAGTTGTAAATAAATAGAAGTGTGATGATCATCATTCATAGAGCATTGTCCCAAATAAAAAAAGAAAGGCCAAAAAGGCCAAAAAATATATAATATAAAAAGAAGGGACAATGCTACTATCCTTTTTCCACACTTGTGCTTCAAAGTAGCACCATAATCTTCATGATAGAGAGTCTTTTGTCTTGTCACTTTCATATACTAGTGGGAATTTTTCATTATAGAACTTGGCTTGTATATTCCAACAATGGGCCTCCTCAAGTGCCCTAGGTCTTCATGAGCAAGCAAGTTGGATGCACACCCACTTAGTTTCTTTTGTTGAGCTTTCATACATTTATAGCTCTAGTGCATCCGTTGCATGGCAATCCCTACTCCTTGCATTAACATCAATCGGTGGGCATCTCCATAGCCCATTGATTAGCCTCGTTGATGTGAGACTTTCTTCCTTTTTGCCTTCTCCACATAACCCCCATCATCATATTCTATTCCACCCATAGTGCTATATCTATGGCTCGCGCTCATGTATTGCGTGAAAGTTTATAGGTTTGAGATTACTAAGGTATGAAACAATTGCTTGGCTTGTCATCGGGGTTGTGCATGATGAGAGCATTCTTGTGTGACGAAAATGAAGCATGACTAAACTATATGATTTTGTAGGGATGAACTTTCTTTGGCCATGTTATTTTGAGAGGACATAATTGCTTAGTTAGTATGCTCGAAGTATTATTATTTTTATGTCAATATCAACTTTTGTCTTGAACCATTCGGATCTGAATAGTCATACCACAATTAAGAAGAATTACATTAAAATTATGCCAAGTAGCACTCCGCATCAAAAAATCTGTTTTTATCATTTACCTACTCGAGGACGAGCAGGAATTAAGCTTGGGGATGCTTGATGCGTCTCCAACGTATCTATAATTTTTGATTACTCCATGCTATATTATCCACTTTTATATTATTTTTGGGACTAACCTACTAACCGGAGGCCCAACCCAGAATTGCTGTTTTTTGCCTGTTTTAGGGTTTCAAAGAAAAGGAATATCAAACGGAGTCCAAATGAAATGAAACCTTCGGGAACGTGATTTTCTCAACAAACAAGACCTAGGAGACTTGGACCCTACGTCAAGACACAAAAGAGGAGGCCACGAGGTAGGGGCGCGCCTACCCCCCCTCCCAGGCGTGTCCTCCACCCTCGTGGGCCCCCTGTTGCTCCACCGACGTACTCCTTCCTCCTATATATACCTACGTACCCCCAAACGATCAGAAACAGAGCCAAAACCCTAATTCCACCGCTGCAACTTTCTGTATCCACAAAATCCCATCTTGGGGCCTGTTCCGGAGCTCCACCGGAGGGGGCATCGATCATGGAGGGCTGCTACATCATCACCATAGCCCCTCCGATGAAGTGTGAGTAGTTTACCTCAGACCTACGGGTCCATAGTTATTAGCTAGATGGCTTCTTCTCTCTTTTTGGATCTCAATACAATGTTCTCCTCCTCTCTTGTGGAGATCTATTCGATGTAATCTTCTTTTTGCGGTGTGTTTGTTGAGACCGATGAATTGTGGGTTTATGATCAAGTCTATCTATGAACAATATTTGAATCTTCTCTGAATTCTTTTATGTATAATTGGTTATCTTTGCAAGTCTCTTCGAATTATCAGTTTGGTTTGGCCTACTAGATTGATCTTTCTTGCAATGGGAGAAGTGCTTAGCTTTGGGTTCAATCTTGCGGTGTCCTTTCCTAGTGACATTAGGGGCAGCAAGGCACGTATTGTATTATTGCCATCAAGGATAACCAGATGGGGTTTTCATCATATTGCATGAGTTTATCCCTCTACATCATGTCATCTTGCTTAAGGCGTTACTCTATTTTCATTAACTTAATACTCTAGATGCATGCTGGATAGCGGTCGATGAGTGGAGTAATAGTAGTAGATGCAGGTAGGAGTCGGTCTACTTGTCTCGGACGTGATGCCTATATACATGATCATACCTAGATATTCTCATAACTATGCTCAATTATGTCAATTTCTCAACAGTAATTTGTTCACCCACCATAGAATACTTATGCTCTTGAGAGAAGCCACTAGTGAAACCTCTGGCCCCCGGGTCTATCTTCATCATATTAATCTTCTAATACTTAGTTATTTACTTTGCTTTTATTTTTACTTTGCATCTTTATCATAAAAATACCAAAAATATTATCTTATCATATCTATCAGATCTCACTCTCGTAAGTGGCCGTGTAGGGATTAACAACCCCTTATCGTGTTGGTTGCGGGGATTTATTTGTTTTGTGCAGGTACGAGGGACTCGCGCGTAGCCTCCTACTGGATTGATACCTTGGTTCTCAAAAACTGAGGGAAATACTTACGCTACTTTGCTGCATCATCCCTTCCTCTTCGTGGAAAACCAACGCAGTGCTTAAGAGGTAGCATATACTTTCATTGTCAACCTAACAACCGAGAGATCTCGATATCTTCCATGCTACACACATTATAGGCGGTTCCCAAGTAGAATGGTAAAGTTTATACTCCCCCTACCACCAACAAACATCAATCCATGGCTTCTCCGAAACAACAGGTGCCTCCAACTAACAACAATCCTGGGGGAGTTTTGTTTGCAATTATTTTAATTTAAGCATGGGACTGGGCATCCCGGTTACCAGCCATTTTCTTATGAATGAGGAGCGGAGTCCACTCCTCGTGAGAATAACCCACCTAGCATGGAAGAGATAGATAGCCCTAGTTGATACATGAGCTATTCGAGCATACAAAACAGAATTTCATTAGAAGGTTTAGAGTTTGGCACATACAAATTTACTTGGAACGGCAGGTAGATACCGCATATAGGAAGGTATGGTGGACTCATATGGAATAACTTTTGGGGTTTATGGAAGTGGATGCACAAGCAGTATTCCTTCTTAGTACAAGTCAAGGCTAGAAAGAGACTGAGAAGCGACCAGCTAGAGAGCGACAACAGTCATGAACATGCATTAAAATTAATCAACACTGAGTGCAAGCGTGAGTAGGATATAATTTACCATGAACATAAATATCATGGAGGCTATGTTGATTTTGTTTCAACTACATGCGTGAACATGTGCCAAGTCAAGCCACTTGAATCATCCATAGGAGGATACGACCCTATCATACCACATCACAACCATTTTAATAGCATGTTGGCACGCAAGGTAAACCATTATAAACTCCTAGCTAATTAAGCATGGCATGAGTGAAAGTGTGTTATATCGACTAGAGGGGGGTGAATAGGAGATTTTTATGAATTCTTCATTGAGGAATTTGCAGGTGAGGAAATTCCTTAGCGAAGAACTACTAGCAGCGGAATAAGTACTCAAAAGTAAACATAACAGAACACAAGCATATTCATCATGATGAAATGAAGACAAGCACAGAGTACAGAAAGCGTAAACACAGGATAACACAGGATGAAGACAAACAGACTGAAGAAATTGAACTGAGGAAATTGAGAAAGTCTTTAGTCAAAGTCTTCACACACAGATACGAACAAGCACTCAACATAGTTATGAGGAAATGAAATAGTTGTGGAAATAGAACTAGTAAGCTTGGTGAAGACAATGATTTGGTAGACCAGTTCCAACTGATGTCTGAGTTGTACATCTGGTTGGAGCGGCTAGGTATTTAAACCTGAGGATACACAGTCCTCACCGTATTCTCCTTGAGCTAAGGTCACACAGACCTCGCCCAATCACTCGTGGTAAGTCTTTAGGTGACTTCTGAACCTTCACAACTTGGTCACTCGGTGATCCACAATTCCTCTGGGATGCTCTAGACCTTGACGCCTAACCGTCTGGAAGAAGCACAGTCTTCAAAGGTAATAAGCGTCGGATCCATGCAGGATCCACTACAAAAAAATACACTTCTGTGATGATACGTGTTTGTCACAGTAGGTCACATTTTCTGTCATGCATGTACATCCATGACGATTTTATGACAGAATCAAGATAGTCATACCTGTGCTGTCGTAGACGTGTTCCATGACATTACCAAAATTATCATCACGGAAGTGTCCACTTCCATGATGATAAATCGCGCATCATAGAAGTGCTTTCGTCAAGGGTGACCGACACGTGGCATCCATCGTAATGGAACACCGTTAAGCTATCGGGTCGGGTTTTGGATCCGATAACCCGTTAACAACCCCAACCAATAGGGATTTTCCACGTGTAAAATCATCATTGGCTGGAGGAGACACGTGTCAAGTCCGCGTTGGCACAGGTGTCACTCATCCAATGGGCGAGATGCGCCTATGATATGTTGACACGTGGACCGGCCCATCAAGTTTAAATGGGCCGGCCCAACTGAAGGCCCACAAGATTTTGTGGACCATAATGGGCCGGCCCAGCTAAAGGCCCACGAGATTTTGCGGACCATAATGGGTTGGCCCAGCTAAAGGCCCAAAAGATTTTGTGGGCCATAATGGGCTGGCCCAGGTAAAGGCCCACAAGATTCTTGCGGATCATAATGGGTCGGCGTAGTTGTAGGCCCACAAGATTTTGAGGACCCTAGTAGGCCGGCCCATTAACAGGCTGCCATGTTTTGGGCCAAATGTCGGCCCATATTTGATCCGGTCCATTAATGGCCTGCCACGCTCCGGGCCTAATAGTGGCCCATATGAGATCCGGCCCATTAAAATCCTACCACGTTCTGGGCCAAATTACGACCCAGATTAGGTCCGACCCTTTAAGAGGCTTTGGGCTCAATTATGGCCCATATCAGATTCGGCCCGTCAACTGGACACTATGCTTTTGCGCCCTGAGGGAGTCCTAGATTAGGGGGTCTCCGAAAAGCCGGATTATATCCTTTGGCCAAACTATTGGACTATGAAGATACAAGATTGAAGACTTCGTCCCGTGTCCTGATGGGACTCTACTTGGCGTGGAAGGCAAGGTAGGCAATACAGATATGTATATCTCCTCCTTTGTAACCGACCTTGTGTAACCCTAGCCCCCTCCGGTGTCTATATAAACCTGAGGGTTTTAGTCCGTAGGACAACATACAATCATACCATAGGCTAGCTTTTAGGGTTTAGCCTCTCCGATCTCGTGGTAGATCAACTCTTGTACTACTCATATTATCAAGAATAATCAAGCAGGACGTAGGATTTTACCTCCATCAAGAGGGCCCAAACCTGGGTAAAACATCGTGTCCCCTGCCTCCTGTTACCATCCGCCTTAGATGCAAAGTTTGGGACCCCCTACCCGAGATCCGTCGGTTTTGACACCGACATTGGTGCTTTCATTGAGAGTTCCTCTGTGTCGTCGCTGTTAGCCTTGATGGCTCCTTCGATTATTGATAGCGATGCAGTCCAGGGTGAGACTTTTCTCCCCGGACAGATCTTTGTGTTCGGCGGCTTCGCACTACGGGCCAACTCACTTGGCCGTATGGAGCAGATCGAGAGTTACGCCCCTGGCCACTAGGTCAGGTTTGGAAGCTTAAACTACACGGCCAATATCCGCAGAGACTTGATCTTCGACGGATTCGAGCCCCTTCCTTGTGCGCCACACGGTCACGATGAGTATGATTTAGCTCTACCATCAGACAGTGTTCAGGAGATCGCACCGGCAACCGCTTCGACCCTCAATTTGGAACCAGCTGCGCCACCCATGGACGGGTGGATAGACCCCTCCACGGAGGCCGCACTCTCATCGGTGATCGAGCCGAGTATCGACCTTACCCTTCACGAGAGTCGTGACGCCGAACTACCGGATTCCTCCCCGGCCACGGACTCCCAACCACCTGCGCCCGTGCCTATCGAATCCGATTGGGCGCCGATCATGGAGTTTACCTCCGCGGATATCTTTTAGCACTCGCCCTTCGGCGACATACTGAACTCATTAAGGTCTCTCTCCTTGTCAGGAGAGTCCTGGCCGAACTATGTCCGGCAGGATTGGGATGCGGATGATGAAGAAATTCGCCGCCCACCCACAACCCACTTAGTAGCCACTGTCGACGACTTAACCGACATGCTCGACTTCGACTCCGAAGACATCGACGGTATGGACGACGATGCGGGAGGCGAAGAGGAACCACTGCCCACAGGGCACTGGACAACCACCTCATCATATGATATATACATGGTGGACACACCCAAAGAAGGCAATGGCGACGAGACAGCGGAGGATGACCCCTCCAAGAAGCAACCCAAGCGCCAGCGTCAGTGGAGCCGCTCTAAGTCTCACCAAAGCAAAAGTGGTGACCCTGGCACAGGAGATAATACCACTCTGGACAGTGCCGAAGACGATAGCAATCCCCTCCAGCAAGATTTAGGGCAGGAGGATGGAGAAGCCAACCCTCCAGAGAGAGCGGCAGATGGAGAGGCGGAGGATGATAATTACATACCTCCGTCCGAAGACGAGGCAAGCCTCGACGATGATGAATTCGTCGTGCCTGAGGATCCCGTCGAACAAAAGCGCTTCAAGCGCCGGCTTATAGCCACGGCAAATAGCCTTAAGAAAAAGCAATAGCAGCTTCAAGTGATCACGATTTGCTAGCTGACAGATGGACTGAAGTCCTTGCGGCCGAGGAATATAAACTCGAACGCCCCTCCAAGAGTTACCCAAAGCATAGGTTGCTACCCCGACTGGAGGAGGAAGCACTCAAACCTACATCTCCAGCATATGATGCGGCTGACCGGCCACCTCGTGGCTGCGACAGAGAGGCATTTCAGCCAAAAACTCAGCCCGCACCTCGACGCCACTCAAATAAAAATGACAAGGCACGGGGAAACATGCTAGACCTGCAAGACGTATTGGAGGACAAAGCAAAACATGCAAGATCGATCTACGGATCACGAGGGCGCGCCACTATGCGAGATGATAACCGTCACGCCGGATACAGTAAAAGTAAATCCAGCCGGGCCGAACACAGCGGGCAAGACTCATTTGAGCCGCGTCGCGATATAGCCCAGTACAGAGGCACTGCACACCCCCTATGCTTCACAGACGAAGTAATGGATCACCAAATCCCAGAGGGTTTCAAACCCGTAAATATCAAATCATACGATGGTACAACAGATCCTGCGGTATGGATCGAGGATTTCCTCCTGCACATCCACATGGCCCGCGGTGATGATCTACACGCCATCAAATACCTCCCACTCAAGCTCAAAGGACCAGCTCGGCATTGGCTCAATAGCTTGCCAACAGAGTCCATTGGTTGTTGGGAAGATCTGGAAGCCGCATTCCTCAACAACTTCCAGGGCACTTATGTGCGACCGCCAGATGCCGATGACTTGAGCCACATAATTTAGCAGCCAGAGGAATCGGCCAGGCAATTCTAGACATGGTTCCTAACAAAAAAGAATCAAATCGTCGACTGTCCGGATGCAGAGGCCCTAGCAGCTTTTAAGCATAACATCCGCGATGAGTGGCTCGCCCGACACCTTGGCCAGAAAAGCCGAAATCCATGGCAGCCCTCACGACACTCATGACCCGCTTTTGTGCGGGAGAAGACAGCTGGCTGGCTCGTCGCAATAACATATCAAAGAACCATGGTACTTCGGATACCAAGGATGGCAATGGCAGGTCACGTCGCAACAAACACAAGCGCCACATTAACAGCGACAATACAGAGGATACGACAGTCAATGCCGGATTCAAAGGCTCTAAATCCGGTCAGCGGAAAAAGCCATTTAAAAGAGGCACTCTAGGCCCGTCCAGTTTGGACCGTATACTCAATCGCTCGTGTCAAATACACGGCACCCCCGACAAGCCAGCCAACCACACCAACAGGGATTGTTAGGTGTTCAAGCAGGCCGGCAAGTTAAATACCGAAAACAAAGATAAGGGGGCGCATAGCGATGATGATGAGGAGCCCCGGCAGCCGAACACCGGAGGACAGAAGAGGTTCCCCCCACAAGTGCGGACGGTGAACATGACATACGCAACCCACATCCCCAAGAGGGAGCGGAAGCATGCGCTAAGGGACGTATATGCGTTGGAGCCAGTCGCCCCAAAGTTCAACCCATGGTCCTCTTGCCCGATCACCTTCGATCGCAGGGACCACCCCACTAGTATCCGTCATGGCGGATTCGCCGCACTGGTCCTAGACCCAATCATTGACGGATTTCACCTCACTCGAGTCCTTATGGATGGCGGCAGCAGCCTGAACCTGCTTTATTAGGACACAATGCGCAAAATGGGTATAGACCCCTCAAGGATCAAACCCACAAAAACGACCTTAAAAGGCGTCATACCAGGTGTAGAGGCCCATTGCACAGGCTCAGTGACACTGGAAGTGGTCTTCAGATCCCCGGATAACTTCTAAAGCGAGGAGTTAATCTTCGATATAGTCCCGTTTTGTAGTGGCTATCATGCACTGCTCGGGCGAACCGCATTTACGAGATTCAATACGGTACCACATTATGCATACCTCAAGCTCAAGATGCCAGGACCTCGGGGGGTCATCACAGTTAATGGAAACACACAGTGCTCTCTCCGCACGGAGGAGCACACTGCGGCCCTCGCAGCAGAAGCGCAAAGCAGCCTCTTAAGGCAATCCACTAGTTCGGTGATTAAGGACCCGGACACCTTCAAGCGCGCCCGGAGTAATCGACAGTAAGACCGCCTGGCATGTTCCGAGCTCGCATAGCAATGCGCCCCCACCCCAGTACCAGCCAAACGGCGAAATCCGTGCCACGCGTACATAATTACACATTGAAAATACCATGGGCACAGGTGGGGAGGGGGGCACGACTACGGCACACCCCAAGACGTGGCTCAACCGCACTAGGGGCTTCCCACTTTGTTATTTTTCTATCTTTCAAGACCTTAATCTCTGGAAACCCTGTCCGACAGTATGATTGCCGAACACATGATGCAGCAACCAAGGAGGCAGAAAGCTATGTCGCACCATGGAACTACCAGGTGGTCTCTGATAACGAGTGAAATAATCGCTCTAAATACCATTCCTCAACTTGCCCTTGGAGGGGACATGTCAAATAGTCCTACTTTTTGCTTACCGCACCACCTGTATCATTCTGCTTTAATGCACCTTTTTGAATAAACAATGCATAGCACTAGACTATTATCGCATTCTTTATTCTTCCTTTTTTTATATATACATATGTTCATTCATGACATCCAGCACCCATACCCTCTGGTACGTCCAATACGCTAGGGGCTTAAGCATACCCCATAATACGGCGTGAGAAGTCCAAACACTTTAGAAAGTGTGGCACCCCGAACTTATAGCATTATATGCATCAGCTCTGAATCATGTCTTGGGTCAATAGTTGGGTTTGCCCGGCTCCCATGTTTTGGTACCTTACGTTCCGCTCTATCGGCTAAGGTAGCACTGGGAGAACTACTGCGATTGTGCCCCGGTTCAGCTGGGCTAAGCACCTCAGTAGAGAAAGCTAAAACTGACTGTCGTGATAAGGCGAGAGACTGGTCGCTATTCGAGAGGTTTCGAGTCCCTAAAGACTTATGCCGCTTAGAGCGAGGAGTCGGCTTTGTCTGGCTTAAGGCGTGTATAGCGCCCCAAATCCGGCCTTCCGAATACTAGGGGCTTCGCCAAAATTTAAAATTATAGAATTCTATGGCTAAGTGAGAGTGATAAAGCATTTTAGTCCGATTGCCTTGTTCGTTGCGCTGAGCACCTCCCTCGAAGGACCCAAAAATGGGAACAAGAGTGCTCAGGTTTATCCCGAACACCCCAACACTCGTGGCATGGGGGCAGAAGCCGACGACTAGCCATCTCTCAGATTTGATAAACAGCCGAATAGAAGGTAATATTTAAATTCAAACAAGCGTTGCATAGCGCATATGAACAAGTTTTCATACCACAGGATCACACGATCAAGTTCATTCAAATATTACATCTTTCGCACACTCGTCCGCTACAAGACGGGCACCCTTCAGGACACCCTCATAATACATCTCGGGGTGGCGATTCTCCTTGCCCTGCGATGGCCCCTCCTTCACCAGCTTCTTGACGTCCATCTTGGCCCAGTGCACCTTTGCACGGGAAAAAGCCCGGCGTGCACCCTCGATGCAGACGGACCACTTGATGACTTCCAACCGTGGGCAGGCATCCACAAGCCGCCTCACCAGGCCGAAGTAGCTGTTGGGAAGAGCGTCGCCAGGCCACATCCGTACTATAAAGCCCTTCATGGCCTGTTCGGCCGCCTTGTACAGCTCGACCAGTGCTTCAGCTGGTCGCTCATAGGCATCGGGTGTTCGGTCCCAGTATACTGAGACCAGAACAGCTTCTCCGTCGAGCTTCCCTCCTCGGCCTGGTAAAAATTTGCGGCATCCGACACGCTGCAGGGCAAATCTGCAAATGCTCTTGGAGAGCTCCGGACTTGGGTAAGTAACAAGTAATTTACTTTCACAAGCTTGCTTTTCATATTGAATGCCTTACCCGCCGCTATCTTCCTCATCGCCTCAATCTACTGGAGGGCCTTTTGGGCTTCAGCCTTGGCATTCTTTGCGCTCTCAAGGGCCGTGGCAAGCTCAGACTCTCGCATCTTCGAGTCAAGCTCCAATGCCTCATGCTTCGTCATGATATCTTGGAGCTCTTGCTGCACCTCACCGACACGTGCCTCTTGCTTTTCCCGCTCGGTGTGCTCCTGGGCCGCTTTGTTTTCGGCCTCGGACAACTCTTGCTTCAGGGTCGCCACTTCGGTCGTGGACCCTAGCAAATTCACAATGATCCTGTCATTTTGCAATCGCATCTTTTTTTTTGTGTGTGTATATATATATATATATATGTGTGTGTGTGTGTATATATATACATAGACAAGGTATTACTTACCTTTGTTCTCCTCGAGCTGCCTCTTGGCGACCTCCACAGTCAGTGCGGCAGAGGCCAGCAGCGAAGCCTGCATACGCATATAGACATACTTATATTAGACTCCTGCAGATATTATTTGATCCTCTATTCGGCTTTTCTTTGTGAACACCGAACAGAGCATCAGGGGCTACTGTCTATGCGATAATATTTTCCCTATATTTTAAATACTTACCTCAAAGCCTGTTAGAAGGCTGGCACAGGCTTCAGTCAGTCCGCTCTTGGCGGACTGAACCTTCTTGATCACCGCACTCATAATAGTGTGGTGCTCTTCGTCGATGGAAGCGTCGCGAAGCGCTCCTAGCAGGTTGTCCGGTGCCTCTGGATGGATAGAGGTCACCGGCATGGGCGTCTTACCCCTTTTGGAAGGGGGCCGCCTGCCCGAGTCCGGAACCACTGGAGGTTTCGGCGCGGTGTTCGGCTGAGAGCCGAACTTGGAGCCCCCGGGAGCCTTGCTCCCTTTGCTCCTGGAGTCCGGAAGGTCGCCTTGAGGTGCCTCCGGGACTGCCTCCCCCCGGGCCGGTGCCCCTTGAGATAATACCTCGGCATTGTCCATAGGGCAAGGGGAGGAGGCGGTCAGAAGTGGATCGCTATCCATATCCGACGAATCCAAGGAGCCGTCCGATGAGGATACGTCGATACGGGCTTGGGGCGGTCTGCATAATCATATTCGGCGTTAGGAGAAGCAGTGCGACAAAGGTATGCTATGAGTTACTCTGGTATCCGAATACTTACGACTTCACCAGGGGCTTGGCCCTGAGCAGCCACTCGTCTTCGCCTTCGGCGGCGGTGGTGGAGCAGTCCGAAAGAAGAGTCCTTCCCTTCTTGGACCCTTCGGCCTCCTCGGTCGGGGCGGCCTTCCTTTTCTTGTCTCCCCCGGCTGGAGGGGGATCATCTTCATCTTCCTCCTCGTCTTCATGGGAGGAGTTCGTCGCGGAGTTATCGGACGATGAGTCCGATACCACCTGGCGCCGGGAACTCTTTCGGGTTCCTTTGGCCTTTTTCTTGGTCTTCTCCGGCACCTTATAAGGAGCCGGAGTCAGCATCTCCGTCAGGAGAGCGTCCGCGGTGTCTTCGGGCAGGGGGGGCGGACAATCAATCTGCTCCGATGCCTCTACCCAGTCCTGTTAAAGGCATGGGAGCTCAGACCCTGCACATGGTTAAGCTATGGGAAATAAATATCCTACCAGATGTACAGAACTTACCGGATTCGCAGGGCACTTCGCGCTTAGCCCGCGGTCCTCGGTGAGAGAGGGAGGGACCTCGGTGCCCATGAACAGCACCCTCCCGACGTCTTTCTGCATCGTGTCGAAGAGCTCGCTTAGAGTCTGGTGTCGGGCCGGGTCGAACTCCCATAAGTTAAAATCCCGTTGTTGACACGGGAGGATCCGGCGGAAGAGCATGACCTGGACTATGTTGACAAGCTTAAGTTTCTTGCTTGTCATGTTCCAGATACACTTCTGGAGTCCGTCCAGCTCCACCAATGAACCCCAAGACATGCCCTTCTCCTTCCAGGAAGTGAGCTGCGTGGGGATTCCGGATCTAAACTCGGGGGCTGCCACCCAGTTGGTGTCGCGCGGCTCGGTGATGTAGAACCACCCCGATTGCCACCCCTTTACGGTCTCCACGAAGGAGCCCTCGAGCCATGCAACGTTGGGCATTTTGCCCACCATGGCTCCGCCGCATTCCGCTTGTTGGCCACCTACAACCTTCGGCTTGAGAAGGTCTTTAACCATAGGCCGAAGTGGGGCCGGATGCGGAGGAAAGCCTCGCACACGACGATGAACGCCGAGATGTTGAGGATGAAATTCGAGGCCAGATCATGAAAGTCCAGCCCGTAGTAGAACATGAGGCCGCTGACGAATGGATGGAGGGGAAACCCTAATCCGCGGAGGAAATGAGGGAGGAAAACCACCCTTTCGTGAGGTTCCGGGGTAGGGATGACATGCCCCGCGGCTGGCAGCCGATGCGCGATGTCCGCGGCTAAGTATCCGGCTCCACGCAACTTTTTGATGTGCCCCTCCATGACGAAGGAGGCCATCCACTTGCCTCTCGCTCCGAACATGTTTGGAGAGAGTTGAGGAGGAGGATGCGGACTTGGGCGCTGGAGCTCGAGTGCGCGAGAATGGATGAGCAAGGAGGAAGAAGGCGTGGGTAGAAAAAGGTGAGATCTTATCCCTTTATAAGGGCGGACTAGACTATGCGCCCCCACTAGCCTGGTAAAACTCGCTTATCCCCCAAGCGCCGTAATTGATGGCGCGGTTGGGTTACCCATGTCCATATTGATGAGAATCATGTAATAAGGGGAACACGATCTCTGCCTTGACAAGACGTGTCAAGAAACCGTCCCGCGTTATGTGCGGGGCTGGTTAAAGAAAAACGGTTCGAATAATTACCGGACCATGGCATGATGTCATGCTGCCAAAACGTGTCAGCAGATTGGATCTGTGGAAATATTATTCTCTCTACAGTGGTATGTGGAACTTATTTTGCAGGGTCGGACACTATCCTTGTATTCAAACTCTTCTGTGGTGTATTCGGAGGAGGAACTCGCCTTGCAATGCCGAAAACAACATTGCACGCTGGACTCATCGTCATTGAAGCCTGGTTCAGGGGCTACTGAGGGAGTCCTGGATTAGGGGGTCTCCAGACAGCCGGATTATATCCTTTGGCCGGACTGTTGGACTATGAAGATACAAGATTGAAGACTTCGTCCCGTGTCCGGATGGGACTCTACTTGGCGTGGAAGGCAAGCTAGGCAATACGGATATGTATATCTCCTCCTTTGTAACCGACCTTGTGTAACCCTAGCCCCCTCCGGTGTCTATATAAACTGGAGGGTTTTAGTCCGTAGGACAACATACAATCATACCATAAGCTAGCTTTTAGGGTTTAGCCTCTCTGATCTCGTGGTAGATCAACTCTTGTACTACTCATATCATCAAGAATAATCAAGCAGGACGTAGGGTTTTACCTCCATCAAGAGGGCCCGAACCTGGGTAAAACATCTTGTCCCCTGCCTCCTATTACCATCCGCCTTAGACGCACAGTTCGGGACCCCCTACCCGAGATCCGCTGGTTTTGACATCGACAGGCCCACTTGCTAAAGTCCCACTTAGTAATTTGGCCTGATATTAGTTTTGGCCTGTTAAGGGCCCGTTTAACATGTTGGCCCTATATTAATTTCGGCCTGTTAAAATCCCATCATATAGTTGGGCCTAACTAAGGCCTGGTTTGCATCCAGCCTGCTTGCAACCGATATCTAATTGGGCCAAACAAGGACCGAGACAATTTTGGCCTGTTAAAAGCCCGTGATTTGATTCGCACAATCATGGGCCGGGGTTCATTTCAGGCTGCTGCCTGCCCGTGAGCTGTTCGGCACGTTTCAGGCCCAACCTACATCGTGATTGCATGACGGCCCGATTATGTACCGTAATTTTACAGTTTGGCTGGTTTACTGCGAAGATAGGATATATATACAGTAAAATAACTGCATCATCGTGAATAAGAAAAAACCTAGACTATACAATAAAGAAAATACGGCATATTACATCCACTGGGCATCAAAGTTCGCCACTATGATAATAAAGCAAACAACAGATTACATACACTGGGCATCAAAGATCGCCACCAGTGCAAATAAACACGTCGACAAAATAATGTACAAAACCGACAGCACTTCAATAGAGTTCAAGAAAGGTTAGCCCTACTGGGGAGCTACAGTGCAAGCAGTTGAGCAAGATGATGAGACTGCGCTTGTTCAACACTAATATCTTCCTCACTCTGAAAGATAAACAAGCAGACAGATGACAGGTTTTGCACATAAAAGTATCAGTGCTGACAATTCATCACATTTCTTACTGACGAATAAAGTGACACAGTTTAAAATTGCATTAACACAATATGGTATTGTTCAGGTCAAGACATGGCAGGAAATGACATTGTGAAGGAGTTGGCAGCTTCACGACACCACTGGATTATAGATCAAGAACTCATAAGTATCAATGGTTAGTGTGATGTCAATTTATACCATTTTAGATTGGCAAATAAAGAGACGGTTTAAATAATAGTAGAATGATATGACATTGTTCATAGTTAAGACATTGCAGAATATGACATTGTGCTGTAGTGGGTAGGTTCACCACACCACTAGATTACGGATGAAGAACAGAAGCATACATGCAGTGCAAAAAAAGATCACTTGCTCTGTATAGTTTAATTTACATGGTATGAAGAAGGAACTTGGTTATACAACTGAAAACTTACATTGAGAAAGGACAAACTTTTGTTTATGAACTACATAATAAACTTTATACAAGCAATTTGATGCAAACACTAAAAATAAAAAGTTGTTGCAGTCATGCCTAACCAAATATATACAACAAAGTTTGAAGGCTTGAGATGGACAAACTTACATTATTGGTGAAGACATGCTCTATAAAGGCCTTGTCCATGCTGATGGCGGGGGGGCAATTCAAGAAGTTTACCACAGAAAATATAGATGTGATAATATATGAAAAAATGGAGAATATTTAAGATAAGATGAAGAGTGATGCTACATAACCAAGTAGCTATAAATGTAAGTGCAGCGATACAGGCAAAAGGTACAGCCAAGAGCAATGCACAGCTAAAATTCTTCAGTACCAACCTTATGGTAAGAGTAAATATAGATCTGATGTGTAGAAAATGGAGGGCAAAGGAAAATAAGCTGCAGAGTGATGGTACATGAACAACTACCTGTCATTATAAGTACACTGATGAAGGACAGCATGTACTTACAAGAACAATGCAGAGCTAAAAAAACATTGGCATTGGATATATTCTACCCTAATGTAACCATTCATATAGATCAGATAATTTGGAGCGAACAATTGATAAGCAAGCTATCATGCATACAGCTGTCACATAATGAACCAGGTATGTATGCAAGTACAGTGATACATGACAATAGGTACTAACAAGAGCAAAGCAGCGGGCAGCATATTTGCAATATCCTGTCGTTCTTGTCAAACCGGAATTCTTCTTCGAGCAGATTTCCTGCAAAAAAGATCCATAAGGCACATGCGGAAAAGTAGAAGTTCAAATTGTCATGTGATTTCATAGACAGTACTGTAAGTGCATCTAGTGCCACCCCTAGTTGGTTTTGGAGTATTGACGACAAACCTAGTTGAGGGACTAATGTGTTTGTGAGAATTGCAGGATAACACAGGTAGAGGTCCCTCATTGATTCGATTTTCCTACCAGAGATGACCCCTAAAAATGTATGAACACATTGAAGTCAAAGGTGGTATATGAAGATATTCACATTGAAGACTATGACAAGAGAAGACACCACATGAAGCCTATGGAGCTCGAAGACTTAGATCTTTCGTAGTTCTTTTTCTTTTGTGTTGAGTCGTAGGAACCACCGTACTGTTAAGTGGGGTCCAAGAGAACCATTCGGAATGACCGAAGTGATGCCTAACCAAAAACCTATGTCTTCGAGTGAAGACTATGAGAGCGAATCTTGTCCAGAGTCGGACAAGTCAGCTTTGCTTGTAGCCCAAGTAAAGTTGCCGTGTGAGTTTGAAATTTGACCGTTGGAACACGTGTCAGTTCCTTAGTGACCCAGGGTCATTTCAGACAAATCAGGTTGGGTTGCCAAGTGGCTATAAATAGCCCACCCCCTACAACCATAAACGGTTGGCTGCTGAGATTGAGAATACGGCTTTTGTTGTTTGAGAGCAACCCACCTCGAATCCTTTGAGAGAGAATTCCTTGCGAGGATAAAGCCCTAACCACCCAGAGCCAAAGAGAATTAGGCATCACTTAAGTCTTCTTGTCTGTGTGATCTGAAGACTTATTACACTTGAGGACCGTGCATCCTCCAGCCGGTTAGGCATCACGTTCTGAGCATCCAAGAGACATTGTGGATTGCCGGTGAACGAAGTCTGTGAAGGTTTGGGAGTCTACCTTGAAGACTTACCAGAGTGATTGGGCGAGGTCTGTGTGACCTTAGCTCAAGGGGAATACGGTGAGGACTAGGTGTCCTGAGCTGTGTGTTCAGGACTGGGTGTCCGGGACTGTGTGTCCTAAGGTTTAAATACCTAGCTTCCCCAACCAGACGTACAGTTGTCACAGCAACTGGAACTGGTCCAACAAATCATTGTCTTCAACGAGTCATTGGTTTCATCTTCCCTTCCCTTTACTTACTGTTACTCCTTGTGAAGTCATTGTATGATTGCACTATCTTTAGTCTTCACTGAGTGACTGTGTTTTCTGTTTGGCTTCATAATATCTTCCTACCTGATCCTTACTACATTGCTGCTATTAGTCATTGTGCTTTCACTCCATTGAATACTTGACTATGGTTTGCCTAGTGTAGTCTACCTTCCGCTGCAGGGTAGTAGGTTTATTTCTATCGTTTGTCTTCATAACTTCCACGTTTTGAAGACTTTCATAAAAATCGCCTATTCACCCCCCTCTAGTCGATATAACGCACTTTCAAGTACCTCATCCTGGGAACGAGACCAGTGCATAACAAGGTTTTTCCATTCGATGTCTTCTAAATTTAGCACTGGAGACTTCACCGGAAATTCGTTTATAGACTTGCCATCAAAGTGTGATTTCCTCAGGTAACACCGATACTGCTGCAATGCTTCCTTGAAAAGTACAAGCAAGCTTTGCTCGTCATGACTATCCAAATTGACCCTCGCCTAGTTACAACAATGTAATGTAAATCATTAATGTGTTCAATCAGCAGAAAACAGGAAAATAATAACCATGAATAATAGCACTTACACGTAAGTTAGACAGGAAGATGTGAAAATGGTGTTTGTCTTCACAATAATTTTCCCATGATGGGAATATATGCACGTAGTCCCTAACAACATTTAAAGCATTGTCTTTTAAACTGGGAATAAATGGAATGGGGTTCCAATCTGCAGGAATTGGCCGTCTCTGCGGTTGGGATAGGTCTTCGGCCGCTAGACTTGCTGTACTTTTTGCTGGAGTGGGATTTTTCTATGGTACAGCTGGTGCTATGGCAAATGAAATCGGTATACCTTTTGCTGGAGTGCAGGTCCTGTGTGGTGGGGCTAGTGGTGTGGCCAGTGAAGTATGGGTACAGTCTGCTGGAGTCGGTCCTACGTTTTGTGTCACTGGTTGTACAACCAATATAAGTGGGGTGTTGTCTGATTTCTCCGGCACCACCACGTTTTTCAAGGACTTTGCTGGTGCTCCTTCAGGTTCGGCAATCACCCTCTTCCTTTTTGATGTCTGATGCACAAGAACAGCATTTGAGTGAAAAAACATGGTATGATGATAGATGGAATATGTATTGATAATGGATGGGCATGGCATCTCGACATATATGATGAGTAAACTAAGCAGATGGCGGTGCAACAAAGTAGAAGAAATGCAAGACAACATATGCAAGATACCCGCAATCAATAAAACATTGCCAAATTAGAACATGCACCTTGATGGGTGAACAGGATAGGCCATCTGCCTTTGACTCCTCGAGGTTAGAATAGTCATTAGGATCATATTCTGAACAAGAATCAACAGGTGGGGAGCGTATGAGTTTCATTGCATCCAGAATGGCACTCAATGCCTTGGTGCCAATTTTGTAAGTCATTGCAGTGTTTAGCTTCAAGAGTGGACTGCTGCTAGTGCGACACAAAGCAGCTACACAGATCATAGTGTAGATATAACGGGAAAACCTTAAGCATCAGAGTAAAATCAGCAAAGTGGAACTTGCTGGAATATATGTGCTAGTATTGCCGGTACGGCTAGAAAGGCTTCGGATACCAGCTCTCTTCAAGTGAAGGTGCGGTAGTGTTAATATCAGTGTAACTCTCAAAGGTGACACAGCTCCCCGCATTTCCTTGCTATTCTTATAGGATTCAACTGGGCAGGCCACTACAAATCCTATTCCTATGTTTACAAGATCCTACGAATCAAAGAGGCTCAAAGTGTCCATCACAACCGACCGTATAGACCTCTACACTGCAAATGTCCCTGCTCATCTTTAGTACAAGGAACATACTGTACTACTATCATACTCCCTCTATTCCAAAATATAAGTCTTGGTAGAGATTTCCACTATGGATCACATATAGATGTATCCAGATACATTTTAGAGTGCAGATTCACTCATTTTGCTCCATATGTAGTCCATGGTGGAATCTATACAAAGACTTGTATTTAGGAACGGAGAGAGTACATATTAAAGAAGAACGAAAGAGGAACATGGTAAAGAAGAGCAAGCAGATTTTGGATAATAAAATGTTGGTTGCGTAGTGCCCACACATGATGAACCAGAGTGCATTAAGAATGCAACTCCTAGCTGTCTCTCGACCATTTCAGGCGGTTGGATGAAGATCCTACATCTCCTAACCCTTCTTCTTCCTCGTCTCTGATTCTTCCCATACAGAACACCGCACGGGCCGCCGGCCGGACCACCGGCCCCCACCGCCTGTGTTCCTCCACCACCCCCACCCCAACCCCCACCCGCGTCGAGTTTTCTTCGTTCGGCGAGGCCCCACAACCACCCGAGCCCCTTCGATCGCACCGGCGAACCCCGGCGAGCTCTGAAAAATCGACTGACCCAATTTTGAAATTTACTCTATTGTGATTTAACTAGTGTGGAATATAAACGGGGAAAACCATAAGCATTGGGAGTATAGTGTTGAGCATGCCATGGCGGATCTGAAGGTGCAAACAGGACAAAGGCAACTTCGCAACCAAGACAAGAAATCAGAGTAAAGTAGTGGCGATCTATTTTCTTGCTGTGATAAATAAGTTGAGCAAATACGAAAGAGTACCGCCTCTGGTGCGGTGCCGTGTACGCATCTGCTGAGAATTTGACGGTGCTGCAGTAGCGATGGCTGTCGGTGGTGTGGAAGCAGATCTAGGAGGGTAGATGGTGGTGGCGGGGCGCGGTGGACGAGACGGTCGTAGGAGCGGCGCCGGCAAGGTGGACGACGGCGGGGATGAAGCGAGAGGATGGGATGCAAGGATCCTGGTCCGAAGCCATGGATGAGAGAGGTCGATCTCTTGTAATGGACGGCGGGGTCGGGGTATCAGCTCCGGCATGGTGGAGGAGGACGGCGGTGGATGGGGTGGCGGACGGCGGCGGACGGAGGAGGGTGGGGTGGAGAGGGTGTTTTGGCGCCCACGGAGTACGAATGGGGAAAAGGGAGGTAGAGAGGAAGGGGGAACCATGTATTCAGGGCGCGCTTGTCTCAAATGCGAGGAAATTTACAAACTTAGCCCCCGTTTCAAATTTCTACTACATCACAGCAACATTAGTCGGTTGGGGATAGGACGGTAATCTCGCACACATCGAATATTTGCCGACGAGAGTTTGTTTTTGGCGCCCACCGTGTATGAATATGAATCGGGGAGGGAGTCGATTTCGGCCGAGGACACACTGTGTTTTGGCGCCCACTGTGTATGAATCCCGGTGAGAGGCGGTTACGTCACGTTTGGGTGAAATTACAAACCTACCCCTATCGAAACCTATAGAAATCCAGCAGATAGGCTTTGCGTGGCAGGGATAGGCAGTAGTGATTTCCATCTCGCAAATTTTGGTTTCGGGCGGTTACTGCGACTTTCCCCGCTTCGTTCAAATTTTGCAGAGTGCACGTTTACCATGCCAACTCAATTCGAATCCCGTTTGTATTCTATTTTTTTCCGGGCGGGATCCACTTTCAATTGGAATTACATTCTATATACATCATTTTTTATATATATACTTTCAAAAGCACAACAAAGAATTCTGCTCCTTTATATGTATAATATGATTTACAAATACAACAATCTCAAAATCTTAAGGTTGAATTAGAAAAAAATTAACCAAATTATGTTCTACTAAAATGTATGGATCAGTAATATCTACATATTAAATAACATAGATGTGCGTGAATTCATATGAGTATGCATGTTTGATAGATCAATTTTGGTTCGAGTATGGATTACATGTATCATCATCTCGAATTCAAATATTTGAATCCCTTTTTTGTTCACTCCTTTCACGCCCATCTCTCTCGCATGCATGCTCCTTCAGGTAGCTATCACTCTCTTTTCTCCAGATCACCCGCACGCTCACTTCATGTTTCTCCTATCCTCGCAAACATGGTCTCTTGACGTCTCCCTTGAGAAGTGTCACACTCTCCCTATCATTATACATTACACGGTTTTCATTATCTCTCACGTCTCTACTGTTCTCTGGTATCACTCGGTACCTAAGCTTTCTTTTTCACCGCCACACACATAGTCTCCACTCGTCTTTCACTTTGTCTTTCTCTCTATGGGATTCTCTCACACACCCTATATGTCTCTACATATGACTCATACCACTAAAATTACTCTATCTCTCTCTTCTCTCTCCTGTAGACACAACATTTGTTGCGGTCTCCTTTTCGTCTCCATCCCAGACTGACATTATTCATTTGTTTACCGATCAGACAACCCCGACTACCGTCTCCTCTCTCTCACACACAGACACACACACACAACTCCTGCTTCCACTCCCCTTCCCGACTATCGTCTCTCTCTCACACACACACAAAACTCTGGCTTTCTCACCCCGACTCGTATTTCTCTCAGAAACATTTATCGACTAGCTAGCCTCTAGATAGGTTTATACACCCGCACACTCGTGCTTCCACCATCGCATACATGTCTCTCTCCCGCTCCTTGTATCTATGTAGATTTTCTTCCCTTCTTGAGACACGCCCTCTCGATCGTGCACACACACACACTATCGCCTCATTTTAAGCTGATACCTATCGCACACACACTCCTTGTGTCTTTGTCACACATGCACTCCGTCCTCCTCCACTCTCCCTCTCTCTCACACACACATGGACTTTTTGCAACAACTAGCAAGATGCCCATGCGTTGCACGGAACATCAAGATGCATTTGTATGAGTAGTTTATCTTGTGGGGGGAAAGGATGAACGAGGGAAGGCATTATTTGCAAATGTGGAGAGGGGCGTGGGTATCTTTTTGCAAAATTGCCATAGTTTCCTTCCTATCCGTCAGATATAGATCGGACGGCCTATATTGCAGGATGGCAGGCACACGATCATCACCGACAATGCTTTTTATAAGAGTAGGGATAAAAAATAGAGTTGGTGATGATGGTGGGCCTGCCATCCTGCAATGTAGGTCATCCGATTTATATCTGACGGATAGCAAGGAAAATATGGCAATTTACCCGCACTCTTCACCACATTTGCAGATAAGGCCTTCCCTCGTTCATCCTTTTCTCCCACAAGATCTTGATGTTCTGTGCATAGCACGGGCATCTTGCTAGTAAGGGTAGAAATTATACATATACCACTTCTCGAATCTTGAAACCAACAACATTCCTCCCTTATCTCATCAAAACCGCCAAAGGAATATATTTTGAGTGAAACATAACATATTTTTAGTGATATACGTATTTCAAAACTAGACTTTTTTTTCTATCAAATCAGTGAATATGTATTAATCTACTTTGATCGTGTGGCAACACATTGGCACATTGCTAGTAGTTATTATAATTTTTTGGACACCAGACAAACGGTGGAGTACATGTACGAAGAGAAGAGGCGCATGCACGCAGTCGGCCTCTCGCTGTCTCGCACACATGAGTGTTACGTAAAGGCGACGTTAACAAATAAACCCTAAAACCCTAGGTACAGGATTGCTGCATTCGTGGGTACCGGGTACGTGGTGGAGCACCTTTGTATGAATAGTCAGCTTGCGTGATAATTTGATCTGTAGGAGTTTATGGTCGGGACCACAGGTGAACGGCTTGGAGCGCGGTGGCTCGCCAGTTGTCACAGATCGAGTAGCCACGTTTAAAATATCGTTTTTAGCAGGGTTAATTTAATCTGCATGCATGACTCTCCTCCCCCCACGCTCGTCCAACCCATTGTGACCAGCAATATTTCCACCCCTTCGCTCCCCCGTAATTTACTCCAACAAATATGCCCACGTAGTTGTTACTTAACTGCAGGTGCATTAGGTCACTGACATATGGGCCCAACAGGGGTCTGGCCCACATGTCAGTGACGCAACTGGACCTACAGTTAAGTCAGTGCAGCTCAGTCCATATCTTACGTAGGTGTGTCATTGCTCGCTATAAATAATGTGCCTCCCACGACATCGCTATCTCCTCCCCCTCACGTTCACGTTCATTGCTATCTCCTCCCCCTTCCTCTCACATCGACCACCATGGAATCGCCCCTCCCAAGCCCTAGGAGCCCCTCGCTGCACCACGCGG
>NC_041384.1:232758004-232759575 GCF_002162155.2 Triticum dicoccoides | reverse complement strand
ATGAATTCTACCACAATTTCGAACAGGAAGGATAGAAACACATATGATGCAACGGGAGCAGCACCGTTGGCGTTGAGGTCGTCGCCCATGTCCAAACACCATGTAGACACGGTCTTTGAGCACGGTTCGTAGTCGTTCCATGCTCGGGCATTGAAGTTTGTAACTATTTTAGATTAGAATATACTACTCCTCCGGTGCTAGTAGTAGAGCAAAGTCCTACTCTACTACTCTACTCAAGCAAGTTAGGGCATAGCACTGTAAGGAGTACCAGTACTGTGATCACTCAAGCAAGTTGTCTGGCATCGACATGACCCTACGCTGCTGGTATGTGTCTCGTAAGTCAAGCGGTGTGTTGTAGTCATCATCACTTGTCCACTTCCCGCAACACATATTCGCTTCTCCATCTTTTTCCGCACATAATCTCGTCCAATCTTCCATCCCCGCTAAGGCGCCTCCCCCCTCGTCCGAAACCCAAGCACTAACAATGGCAGAACAGAGCAGCGTCTGCCGAAAGAGTGGTTGGAATTCTCTCCCCACAGAGGTAATAAAGCTCATTGTTTCGCGTCTGGACAATCTTAGTACCATGCCGCTCGCTGCGTGCTCGTCGGAGCTGTACCTTTTACTCAAAGCCCTCAGGCCGGAGCTTTTTAAGCCAGCTCCTTGCTTGCTGATGTCGCCTGATCTTCAGAAACGGTGTGTCACGCAGCATAAGGATCGTAGGGTGGCGAGCATCAACCCCCTTGACTGTGATCCGATCCCCGTCAGCCCCAACTACATTAACGGTATGTACTGGGTCGGCATGAACACGTCTTGGATGGTGCTCGTCGACGGTCGCGGCAGCTGGATGCTCGTGGAGGTCTTCACTCTTCTGGCCTGCTTACTGCTTCTGTTGCACCCCCAGCCCTGGTTGTTGTTGCTGCTGTTTTCAATGTACAATCAGTAGTATATTTCATCTTTTGGTTGAATAAATGTGTTGTTAGAACGACAAACACAATGTTTTGGAAGTCGTTGCACGGTTCGATCCTTTAGTGCCCCGTACCGTACGTAGCGCATACTATTTTTCGTACAGAACACATTTTCCACTTGTTGATAACATGCAGCCCACTGATGAAGGCCCAATAGAGAAGCCCATAATTAACTGGAAGGGAGGCTCTCACATGAATCCGGCCCAGGTACATGCTCATGGTCCCCTAAACATAAATAAGTAAATAAATAAAGCTAAATGCTCATGCACTAGTTCTCTGGGAAAATAGGTAGCCCAGTATTTCTTTTTGAAGAATACCCAAGCTAGGCCTATTTGTTTTCTCTGAATTACTGGGCTGCAAATCTTTCAAGACGAGGATGGATGCATTCCGGCTTGGCTTAAGAGTATGGTCAATGTCTGTTAAAAGTAATATCAAAAGGGGTTGAAAGTTCCAAAAAAATTATAGCAAATGGGATATACGTTTTTTTGTTTTTGTTCTTCACTGATATCTTATACGTATTTCATTGGATTTAATATGACATAGTACTAATTTATTTATAAATTTGTTTTAGTATGGCTATTAATTTTTGGATTAAGAATATTTCGT
>NC_041384.1:232753045-232757994 GCF_002162155.2 Triticum dicoccoides | reverse complement strand
CATTGGCACATTGCTAGTAGTTATTATAATTTTTTGGACACCAGACAAACGGTGGAGTACATGTACGAAGAGAAGAGGCGCATGCACGCAGTCGGCCTCTCGCTGTCTCGCACACATGAGTGTTACGTAAAGGCGACGTTAACAAATAAACCCTAAAACCCTAGGTACAGGATTGCTGCATTCGTGGGTACCGGGTACGTGGTGGAGCACCTTTGTATGAATAGTCAGCTTGCGTGATAATTTGATCTGTAGGAGTTTATGGTCGGGACCACAGGTGAACGGCTTGGAGCGCGGTGGCTCGCCAGTTGTCACAGATCGAGTAGCCACGTTTAAAATATCGTTTTTAGCAGGGTTAATTTAATCTGCATGCATGACTCTCCTCCCCCCACGCTCGTCCAACCCATTGTGACCAGCAATATTTCCACCCCTTCGCTCCCCCGTAATTTACTCCAACAAATATGCCCACGTAGTTGTTACTTAACTGCAGGTGCATTAGGTCACTGACATATGGGCCCAACAGGGGTCTGGCCCACATGTCAGTGACGCAACTGGACCTACAGTTAAGTCAGTGCAGCTCAGTCCATATCTTACGTAGGTGTGTCATTGCTCGCTATAAATAATGTGCCTCCCACGACATCGCTATCTCCTCCCCCTCACGTTCACGTTCATTGCTATCTCCTCCCCCTTCCTCTCACATCGACCACCATGGAATCGCCCCTCCCAAGCCCTAGGAGCCCCTCGCTGCACCACGCGGGCGGTCATGCGTCGCCGTTCCGTTCCTCGCCGCCACTAGTCGAGGAGGACGCGTTGGTGTTCCGCTCCTCGCCGCTACACGATGCGTCGCCGTTCCGTTCCTCGCCGCCACTAGTAGAGGAGGACGCGTTGCCGTTCTGCTCCTCGCAGTGACATGACGCGTCGCCATTCTGTTCCTCGCCGCACTAGTTGAGGAGGACGCATCGGCGTTTCGCCCCTCGCCGCGACGCATCTAGGTGGACGCGTCGGCGTTCCCAATCTCGCCAGCACGCGCGCCGGAGGACGCGTCGGCTCCCCACTACGAGGATTACGTCGCGCCGCCTGCCGAGCCCCCCAGCCTTGAGGAGCTTTGGAAAGAATGGATGTCGCCTTGTGGGAGGCTTTGCCTCCAGCAGAAAGTGCCAAAATAGAGGCGGAGAAGAAGGCCGAGGAAGAGAAGCGCACCACGGAACAAGCTGCCTGGGAGGCCTATGTCGCGTCCGAGAGAGTCATGCAATTGGCTCTTTGGAAGAAGGCTCGTGCGAGGGCCGTGAGGGTGGCGGAGGACGCCGACGCCCTGAGTAGTGCACTGGGAAACGGCCGTGCACCAGGGCACTCGCGGCGCGCCGCAAGCGCTCCTGCGAGCGCCGTGGCTTTTAGGAGGAGTATAATTTTTGTTTCGTAAGGCGATCTCATTAGTTTTGGGACGCAAATGATAAATCCCGAACGTTCAGGAATTTTTAGCGTCCTTAATTAAGTATGTAAAAGGGAAAGTTTGGAAACCTTGTGTATTCGTACGCATTTTGCAAGTACGTGCATATAGCACAAACTTTACTATATACTATCGCACTACACGTCTCTCTCGATATATGCTTGCAGACTGTGCTACTCCCTCCGTCCAGGTCAATAAGTCATCTTTAGTTGTGCACTGTGACCAAGAAGGAGGGAAGACTTATACACCTAGACGGAGGGAGTACTACTATTACTTATGTACTCCCTCCGTCCGGGTTTATAAGGCCTCTCAGCATCACAAGCATGTCCCCTTTTATAAGGCCCCGCGTTGGAAAGGTGCATGCATGCAACCATTTCATTGGTTGTATTGAAAGCTATTGTTGTTGGTGCCATGGCTGAAAAGTTAATACACTTCATGTGTGCTTTTTCATTGGTTGCATGCATGTGAGAGAGTGCATTGGGAGTGGAATGGAAGAATTAATGTGAGCAAATTACTATGTGTCTTGGTCTAAGAGAAGTTGTCTTTATGCCTAATAAACCCAGACGGAGGGAGTACGTGCAAATGCACTTTTTAACATTATGATGCGGTTTTTGTAAAAGTAGAAAAACAGCACTAGTCAAGCTTGTGAAACGATTCAATGCAAAACAAATGCAAAAATGCTCGTTTGATTGTTTACTTTTAGCTTCATTCTCTGTGGTTATTTCTCTGTCATACTTTGTACGGAGTATCTCACTGGTTGGAAAGGCATGCAAATTCCCAAACCGCTTCCTACACCCTATATCGAATTTTTTGCCTAACAAGTTGTGCCGTGCGATTGGAATTCCAACTTGAGTACTACTACTAGTAGGAGTACTAGGGGCCAGTTCTTTTAGGCTTCTAGACTAGTAATCCCATAACTACTACCTCCGTCCTGGTTTATTGGTCCCCATTGTAATCTGTGTCAAAATTTGATCATAAATTTAACTAATGAAATGTTAGTGCATGTCACATGCACTACTCCATCCGTCTAGGTGAGTAAGTCATCTTAGGCTGTGCATCGTGACCAAGGAGGAGGAGAAAACGAGAAACGTTAATGTTTATTTGCTAATTAATAGTATTGCATGCAATGAACTAACCACCGCATGTCGTGTTTGATATCTCAAGTCATTAAAAGCATGCACACTCTTTATCTCTTATTGGTTGATATGTCAAGAAACAAGAAACGAGGTAGAAGTTAATGCACCGTGCCTAAGTGTTTTGGGATTATTTGGTTTCGTAAGATGACTTACACACCTAGATAAAGGGATTACAATGGTGAGGAATAAACCAGTTAAATCTTTGGTCAAAATTTAGCACAAATTACAATGGTGAGGAATAAACCAGGATGGAGTAGTAGTTTAGAAGCCCAAATAAATGAGTGAGGCGCCTTATTGTTACTCTCCACTGTGACTAGTCTTGTGGGAAAAGCTGGGGAAGCCGCCAAAAGAACTGGCCCTAGGAGTAGTAGCTAGGGATCGAGTGTGCGAGATGAACCGGAGAAAGTAAATGCAGAGAGATGCAAAAAAGATGGAGGGATGTGATGGTTGCTTGTACGTTTATTTTACCAGGCCACTTATTACTGGGAGTGGTTGGGTTTTGTGATATGACGGCTTTACTGCCGTGCCACGGGCGGGGTGAGAGGTGAGACTCCCGTGCAGCGCCGCCCTCTACACTTGTACTACATCGGTCGTGGTTTATTAGTCCCCCATTGAATTTGACTGAAGATTTAACTGACAAAATGTTAGTGCATGTCAACAAAAACTATATCATTGGATTTGTATTTGAACATAGTTTTGAATGATATAATTTTAGGTGACATGCATCAGCATTTATCGTACTATATATAATGTTAGTTCAATTTTTGGTCGTACTAATCTATAGTAGTAAGGTGCCCAAAACTTGCATCCAAAACTTGTGAAGAAATAACACTTATTGTGCTTTGCAAGAAATGATCTTTAAGAATTAGTTTTTGAGTATCGATTGTTATACATGTTGGCTACAGATGACATGGCACTTTATTATAGTCAACAGTTGGCTATACTATTAACTAATATTAACCATGCCCTTATACACCTAGACGGAGGGATTAAATCAGGATGACTTGCAAGCGGGTAGAGGAGATGTAAGAAATGGTTCATCGTAAGTCTTTCACCAGTACTGTAGTAAAAATTCATACATGGAAGATTCTAGACTAAACCATAAACAGATACACTTTTATTCATGCGTGATACTCCAATAGAGCAAGATCCTACATGGAAGTCTCCACATGCTTATACAGCGGATTACATTGAGCGAAGACTAATGATCAACATTTAAGTTGATAATGCGTATGTCCAGGTGAACCTCCTTGGAGTCCCCGTGCACCGCGTCGGCGGGTAAAGGATGCCATGGGTTTTCCAAGTCCACATTGGCGGGATAGTCCCAGCTCCCCAGAGTCCAAGTCCGTTCGATGAGGCCGGTGTCGCCGCCCACGCGACCCGGAGGGAGTAACACTAACCATGCACCCATACATCGGCCTCCTATCAGTGTCAGCGTCAGCGGCGTCGCCCCTAACGCACATTACAGAGACGGGGCGGCGGCATGCGCAGGCCTCGCCGGTGCCCACGATCAAGAGGAAGACGTTGCCGTCCTCCTCCGAGACTAGCAGGCGGCGGTGATCCTCCAGCGACTCCGGCATGGTGAATGGGTAGCATGTCTCGTACTTGATGTTCTCTGCCAAGGGCCAGCAGTGACCGCTGCACGCATCCGCGAGGTGATGCACCATGTCCACCGGCGAGCCACAAAATGGCATCGGGCACTCATAGTAGTGGACGAAGGGCTCCTTGGAGGCATCGACCAGGCCGTCCATGAGACGGGAGTGGCTGTAGGGGACGTTGCGCCAGTTGAATATATGAGCAAGTTACTACGAGATTTAATCCGAATAAGCACAAAATAAATCATGAATTCTACCACAATTTCGAACAGGAAGGATAGAAACACATATGATGCAACGGGAGCAGCACCGTTGGCGTTGAGGTCGTCGCCCATGTCCAAACACCATGTAGACACGGTCTTTGAGCACGGTTCGTAGTCGTTCCATGCTCGGGCATTGAAGTTTGTAACTATTTTAGATTAGAATATACTACTCCTCCGGTGCTAGTAGTAGAGCAAAGTCCTACTCTACTACTCTACTCAAGCAAGTTAGGGCATAGCACTGTAAGGAGTACCAGTACTGTGATCACTCAAGCAAGTTGTCTGGCATCGACATGACCCTACGCTGCTGGTATGTGTCTCGTAAGTCAAGCGGTGTGTTGTAGTCATCATCACTTGTCCACTTCCCGCAACACATATTCGCTTCTCCATCTTTTTCCGCACATAATCTCGTCCAATCTTCCATCCCCGCTAAGGCGCCTCCCCCCTCGTCCGAAACCCAAGCACTAACAATGGCAGAACAGAGCAGCGTCTGCCGAAAGAGTGGTTGGAATTC